>NW_024715597.1:112500-122500 GCF_018991925.1 Homarus americanus
GGAAGGACGAGGTTTTTTTCAGTGTAAATGTATGCAGAGAGAGAGAGAGAGAGAGGGAGAGAGAGAGAGAGAGATGATAAAAAAGACGAATGTAAACAAGAAAATAAAAGTAACAATACGCACATAAAAGTTAATTAAGAAACCTCAATGAAAATGAACTTTTAATGACTGTCTTGAACTGCCATTGTTTGAATCAACTTCTTGTTTATCATTGTCTATATACCTGCACACTTTATCTACGTTCTTAACTAATACCAACATGTGGATGAATTTACAGTATAAATATCTAAGTGGTTTTTTTTCCTCTTGAGTATTAGTCGAGTGCTGTGTAAAGAAACAAAAGGTCTTCCTCGTACATCAAGTATTAGTGTTCATTTTATTGCTCGACACTTCCTCCTCAAGTACCGTCTCTTTCTCCGTCATTAACCTTCTACGACGGTAAATTACTTCATGTCCAATTGTGAAAGTCATTCCAATTATGACTTGATAAGATGACTGTTTTTATTTATTTTTTGTTAATACTCATGGCGATATAAAAACCCTTGAGAGTGTCCCGTCGTATCTCAATAATAAAAAGCAAAGGAAGAACATATGGCATTTGTGTGTGTGTGTGTGTGTGTGTGTGTGTTTTTACCAAGGTATTACAGCTCCTCTCACACCTGTCCTGTCTTCCCACCTGACGGAAACACCAGTACTAACTTCTGTCTCCAGGTGTGGCGAGATCAATTAACCTGCAGGAGGGAGTCATTATTTAGATTTACACAGATCTGGAACACGCCTTAATGAACGACCTAACGAGCTTGTTACCTTAATTACCGGGAGTTTGTCGCATCGGGGAGTAAAAAAGAATAATAATAAAAAAAAACATTTCAACATTGGCGACACGAGACTTCAACACCACTTGACAAGACGCGGTTTAATATTTTGGGTTTAGGTTTGATCTCGTCCTTAGTGGAGGCCCGAGGGTCATTTAGGACTCGAGGTTTGTCACATAGGTAGTCCTTCTCCCAAGTGTTAGGTAATTGTCACACTTGGGGAGGGAAGAGTGGTGATGATTTGAATAGTTACTTATGAGAGTCAGTTATAGATGCTGTTACTTGGTCTGGCAGAGTCATTTGTAGGTGGTGTTACTTGGTCTGGAGAGTCATTTGTAGGTGGTGTTACTTGGTGTTGAGAGTCATTTGTAGGTGGTGTTGAGTGTGTGAGAGTCATTTGTAGGTGATGTTACTTGTTGTCAGAGTTATTTGTAGGTGATGTTACTTGGAGTGTGGAGCTAACTGTAAAGGTGTTACTTCGGAAGGTCTAGGACTCTCGGTTATAGATTTAAAGTGTAGTAACAGCATTTAACAGCAGCTTGATAGTGCGGCTTTTAACAGCAACTTATAGTACAGCATTTAACAACAACTTCTAGTATAGCATCTAGCAGCAACCTATAGTACAGCATTTAACAGCAACTTATAGTACAGCATTTAACAGCAGCTTTATAGTGCAGCATTTCACAGCAGCTTTATAGTGCAGCATTTAACAGCAGCTTTATAGTGCAGCATTTAACAGCAGCTTTATAGTGCAACATTTAACAGCAACTTTATAGCACAGCATTTAACAGCTTCCTATAGTACAGCATATAACAGCAGCTTTATAGTGCAGGATTTAACAGCAACTTAACGTACAGCATTTAACAGCAACTTAACGTACAGCATTTAACAGCAACTTAACGGTGTACTGGTAGAAAGGTACACAATAAATGACTCGTTAAACCTAAGTATGATGACTATTTAACATTTATTCATTATTCATTTATTATTCATCTATTATATCTATCAAGGTGTCTGTCTATTAATGACGTCTATCCATCTATATTTGTCTATCTGTCAACTTTAATCCACTGAGATAATTAATAAGAATCTCTCTCTCTCTTCTCTCTCTCTCTCTCTCTCTCTCTCTCTCTCTCTCTCTCTCTCTCTCTCTCTCTCTCTCTCTCTCTCTCTCTCTCTCTCTCACACATCCTAATCTTAAGTTTTCTCAAAAGCTCCAAGAAATGTCATCAGGAAGTGATGTGTCAGCCAGTAATGAGACAGTTTAATTCACCGTACTCGATATGGTAAAGTCATCGTACTCACGGGGTTAAGTCCTCGTACTCACGGGGTTAAGTTATCGTACTTAAGGGTTCATCGTACTAGAGGGGTTAAATCTTCATCGTACTCAACGGGTTATCTGATTGTACTCAAAGGGTTATCTCATTGCACTCAAGAGATTTTCTCATCGTACTCAAAGGGTTAAGTATTTGTACTCAAGATGACTGGGATGACACATTTGTTGAGTGTAAGTGGAATAGGTCGATAGATTGTTGACTGTTTGGGTTTAGGGGGATACAAGTGGTGATCATAAGTGGATTCAAGTGACAAGTGGTGATCATAAGTGGATTCAAGTGACAAGTGGTGATCATAAGTGGATTCAAGTGACAAGTGGTGATCATAAGTGGATTCAAGTGACAAGTGGTGATCATAAGTGGATTCAAGTGACAAAACAAGACGGATTCAAGTGACAAGTGGTGATCATGTAGCGGCACTGGATGACTTAATTCCTATCAAATACAGAATTACACAATACAAATGTTGATCATGTGAGTTAACATTCATGTATGACACAAGTAGTGATCAGGATACTAGTGTTGATCAAGTGTACATCCGGATAGTTTAATAATTAATCGATCCTTCGAGTAACCGGATGACACTCGGGTGGTATGGCTGTGAACCCGGACGGAGCTGCGGAACTGGGCTGATTTGACTTCGGTCTGGCTTTGGCTTTAGCTTGGCCTGCCTAAGCTTGGCCTGGCTTGTCCTGGCCGCACTGTGTAATACAAATAGCTGCTCGTCATCGCACACATTCCTCATAAATCATTATTAAGTGCCTCGTAGGCGCTGTCTGGCACAAACTTGTTTTTATTACGACTGATAATTTACATTCTTCTCTTAGTCTTGACTACTGTGGTCGTAAATTGCCTTTGAGACGAGAGCGAGACGTTTCACAAAGGTCAGAAAGTAACACCAAGTCGGGCGAGTCTGGTGGCGTGAGGGAGGGACAACCAGCGCCTCTGATATTGACTAAAATTATTCATTGGTGCTTTTAAAACAAAGTCTCCTTCAATAACGACAACACGAGTTATATATACTTGTAAATGAAATAGTTTACAGGTATCTTACACTAAAACACCACCAGGGCGTCTCCAGGGAGTTGATGATTCCGGCTTGCGGTTGGGGAACACGCTAACACCGCGGTAACAGCAGCAGGTGCAGGCATGCGGCGACGGTCAGCGGCCACGGTCATTAACGATCCCCCCGTCTGGTTGCATGACAGCCCTGCGCAGCCAACCTTCTCAGCGAGGCAGATACCACACCAGATAACTAGCGTGCGGACGTGGGCCATCACCTACCTCCCTCTACGACGGAACGCCCCCGCCTGCCTCTACCTCATCTACCTCATCTACCTCGAATACAACAGAACACCGTTATCTTCCTCTACAACGGAGCATCTCACCTCCCCCTCATGGCTTCCCCGTTATCGAAGCGCCTCTAACTCTTCCTCTAGATTAGGACACCATTAACATCCCGCGTACTGGAGCGCCTATAACTCTCCTTGTACTTAAAACACCCTAACTTCTCCAGCATATGAAGACCCACGACCAAGGGACAATAGTCATGAGGGTAACATCATGGACACCTCCGTATTATTATATGAACCACACGATAACTAATAATTAATAATCCCACATCGACACGGAAATATAAATAAGAAAAAACATTATGAAATATTCCTCCTGCCGGTCTCCGTGCATTGAAAATTTCACGAATATAAATCCGCTAAGCCTTCATTACCATCTACCCAGAAGTGACAAGTGTTACGTTGGTGGTGGCGATGAGTGTTATCAAAGGGCAGAGACATCCGCCTTGTGGGACCCCGGCATCCTCGTGTACTAATAGAGGAGGCAAACTCGCCCGGTGTATCCTGCCTAAGTGGTAATAATCCTATCATGGGATCTGTAACACTATACCTGCAGCCTCGACTGCTTCCTCTGTACTTCTTATTGATGGTATATATTCAGTGTCATTGTATATTACCGCCCGTGGACCCGTATTGGAATTGATGTTTTTTTTTTTTTTTTTGCTGTGCCGTTCTCTCTCTCTCTCTCTCTCTCTCTCTCTCTCTCTCTCTCTCTCTCTCTCTCTCTCTCTCTCCACATTCTTCTCACCACTTCCATACGTCCTCCTCAAACGCATATCCACTTCCCACATCCATCATATTCCACATCACCTTTTATAATTTAGTCACCCATATTCTCGTTACATATACCCTCCGCTCATTCCCAGCCATCCACACCACCAGCATCCATATCAGCCATCCACACCATCCAGCACCCATATCAGCCATCCACACCTTCATCACATCAACCATCACACCACCCAGCATCCATATCAGCCATCCACACCGTTCATCCACATCAGCCATCCACACCACCCAGCATCCATATCAACCATCCACACCACCCTTCATCCACATCAGCCATCCACACCACCCAGCATCCACATCAACCATCCACACCACCCTTCATCCACCTATCACATCAGCCAAACACGTTCATTGCTTGCCCCACCTTACATCCGCTACTTAAGTCATCCACCCACATCCATCAATCAGAATCATCACTATCATCCATGTTTCCACCCTCATCAATAATAATGTTCATTCGCCATCATCCACCATTAGCAACCGTAACTATCACCCATCCCCACCATAACCACCCATGACCATCACCCATCCCCACCATAACCACCACCACTGACCATCACCCATCCCCACCATAACCACCCATGCACATCACCCATCCCACCATACCATCACCCATCCCCACCCATAACCACCCATGACCATCACCAATCCCCACCATAAACCACCATGACCATCACCCATCCTCACCATAAACCACCCATGATCACCCATCCCCACCATAACCACCACTGACCATCACCCATCCCACCATAAACCACCCACGACCATCACCCATCCCCACCATAACCACCATGACCATCACCCATCCCCACCATAAACCACCCATGACCATCACCCATCCCCACCATAAACCACCCATGACCATCACCCACATCCCACCATAAACCACCCATGACCATCACCCATCCCCACCATAAACCACCCATGACCATCACCCATCAACACAGTTAACTCTTATTAGCATCACCCATGATCATTTTCCCCTTCTACCCCATTTCTCCCATCCCCCCCACCTACCCATACCCTTCCCACCCATAAACACACCTGGACTCAATACTTGATGAGACGACTGGGTCACTGGGCGAGCACTGGGCAGAACGAGAGATTAAAACCGTAATAAAATAATGATAATCGTAATGAAATGAAATCAACTGTTAAGTGGGTATTGATTCGTTGATCCCCTGGTTGAAATTTAACGACTAATTATCGTTCGTTTTCGTTCCCAAATGCACACTCAGCGGATTAAAGCTACGATTTATTTTTTTTTCACATGATAGATTTTTAACTTATATCAAGTTCTCATAAATGTGACAACTGGAGAATTAGCACAGATAAATAAGTAACTATCATGTGGGTTCAGGCGTCATTCTTATATGTTTCCCTGTTCAAATGTTCAGTCCACAGATAATATCGTTCACAACAAATTATCTTATTCCATCTATTTTTTATGAGTTTTGTACATGTAATTTTTTTTTTAGCTAGTTATTGGTTCATATATATTAGTTAATTATTATACGAGATAGATAAGTTTGTATTATAGATAACATTGTCAATTAAGGCCACATGGTAATCCCCCACACCCCCCTCTACCCCACCCCCCTCTCCCCCACTCCCCTACTTCCCCGTGTTAAATTACAGCTGCTCCTCATGCAATGGGCGGAAGTTGCCATTTAGTCTCATCATTCATTTATTTATTCCGAGGAAACCGACTTTAAAGTTTTATCGACGACAAATTTCACAAAATATATAGAATTAAGATATATAATAAAGTAAATATAATAAATATATTTTTATTTCTTCGTAAACATAAATTTTTGATCAATTTTTTTACAGAAAGAATAATATTTTTGATCAATGTTTTACAGAAAGAATAATATTTTGATCAATGTTTTACAGAAAAAAATTTTTGATCAATGTTTTACAGAAAGAATAATTTTCAGATTAATTTTTATTCTTGCGAGTTTCGATTTAAAATATGTTCCGTGTTCATTCATTTAGCTTATCGACTAATTAATGCTTATTTTATTATTAACTATACATAATAACATAGAAAAGATAACTAACATGTAACTATATTTCTAAATTAATATATTCCTTACATCTATAGTGTAAAACAACATTAAGTAGCAAGGAAAACAAAAATAGCTGTGTTTTAAAGTGAATTTCCATGTCATTTCATTCAATATCAATAATTTCACCTAACAAATATACTTATAAATAATAGACAATTGAACGCTTGATTGGACTTGAGTGATAATTATACCTAAACCAAAAACAAAAAAAAAAACATTTTAACATGACCACACTGAGAATTCAAGTAACTATATTGTGACTGAGAATTCAGGTGACTATATTGTGACTGACTGAGAATTCAAGTGACTATATTTGACAGTGACTGAGAATTCGGGTGACTATATTGTGACTGACTGAAATTCATGACTATATTGTGACAGTGACTGAGAATTCGGGTGACTATATTGTGACTGACTGAGAATTCAAGTGACTATATTGTGACAGTGACTGAGAATTCGGGTGACTATATTGTGACTGACTGAGAATTCAGTAACTATATTGACGACTGAGAATTCGGTGACTACATTTTGACTGACTGAGAATTCAAGTGACTATATTGTGACAGTGACTGAGAATTCGGGTGACTATATTGTGACTGACTGAGAATTCAAGTGACTATATTGTGACAGTGACTCGATATTTGTCTTATTCGAGTCATCATTATTAAAGAAACTAGATTATTAAAGTCATTATGCCTCTGTCAGACGCTTAAGGAAGGAGCCCCGATTCGACCCAGTTGGATTAAGGACACTGCCGTCACTAGCGGTGGAAATATGTGAGAGAGAGAGAGAGGACGTATCTTTACATTGAACCTTCCCCCCACAACCCCACACAACCCCCCACAACCCCCAACCCCCCCACAACCCCCCACAACCCCCGCCACTTACCCCTGAGTACATAACTGTCGTCTTGAGTGCAATGAATTAACCCATTGAGTACGATGACCTTACCCTTGAGTACAATGAATTAAGCATATGATATAAGAGGACTGATTCCCTCGATGATGATGACTATGTACTCTGGGGATTAGGTCATCGTACTCACTGGCCTAATTGCCAAATTCAATATATTCAGTGGGGGTACTCAAGAGGCTTGCCATCGTACTCACGGGCTAATTTCGTACTGAAGGGGTTAACATCGTACTCAAGGGGTAAACAACGTACTCAAGGGGTTAACATCGTACTCAAGGGGTAAACAACGTACTGAAGGGGTTAACATCGTACTCAAGGGGTAAACAACGTACTTAAGGGATTAACATTGTACTCAAGGGGTAAACAACGTACTGAAGGGGTTAACATCGTACTCAAGGGGTAAACAACGTACTTAAGGGATTAACATTGTACTCAAGGGGTTAATATCGTACTCAAACGAGCTAACATCTTACTCAAATTGGTCAAAATAACTTATTCACTGGCTTAATTCTTTGTACTCAGTGAACTGGGCATCGTCGTCAACAACATAATGAACATACATACATACATACATACATACATACATACATACACACGTACATACATACATACATACATACACACTGCGTACATACATACATACATGTACATACATACATACATACACACATACATACATACATACATACATACATACATACATACATACATACATACATACATACACACGTACATACATACACACGTACGTACATACATACATACACACACACGTACATACATACATACACACACACACATATACATATACATACATACATACATACATACATACATACATACATACATACATACATACATACATACATACATTAAAACACACCACATGAACACACTCGACGTATGTGAGGAACGAATAGTTATGATGATTGTGTGAATAGGAACCACGTGATAAATATGTAGAGATAAGTAGGTGGGAAATGCTTAACATATGTAGTCCATTATATCGGATTAATTATTTCACGAGTAAATCCATTGTAACGAGGTTAATTATTTCACGAGGTAAATCCATTGTAACGAGGTTAATTATTTCACGAGTAATCCATTAACGGGTTAATTATTTCACGAGGTAAATCCATTGTAACGGGGTTAATTATTTCACGAGGTAAATCCATTGTATCGGGGTTAAATATTTTCCAAGGTGTAGTAGATTTTGTTATTTTTATTTATTTTTTATATATAATTCTAATTTTCTACGTTTTCGTCTTTTTTTTTCGTTTTACTTTTATTATTGTCTAATTTTTTTTTTTTTTTTTTTTTTCATCATCGTTTTTCCTCTTCGTCTTCTTTTCTCCTCCTCCTCCTCCTCTCCTCCTTCTTCTCCCACACACACACACACACACACACACACACACACACACACATACTGTACATACATACATACATATACATATAAGAAACTTCCTCCACCACTCACTGTCTTGTCGGCTTCCTCGACTACATATACCGCCATCTGGAAAAACGAAAAACGTCTGTAGCTGTGGTCGACCACAATTTAATCATCACAAAACTATCGACCTCGGGTTTCGAAGAAGTCTTATACCATGGCTCACAGACTTCCTCAGTGACCGACGCCAAGCCGTACGCTTCCCGAGGCTGTCTCCACTTTTCAGACACTCGCCTGTGGCGTCCTTATGCTAATCAATGATGCCCCAAAAGAAACCTCTGCTCGCTGGAAATATATCGACGACTCCACCATTGGGTTCAGTGTCAACAACTCCGCTCCCGACTACACCGCCTTCCAGGATTTATTGAACAGTCTACAATTTTGGTGCCACCAACAACCACGTCACCATCAACCATACCACGACCATGGTTATGCACATCAACCTCTCCTCCGACGTTGTCCCACCTCCCTCCATTACTTTAGGCCTCAACACACTCCAGGTTTTAGACTCCACTAAGCTCCTCGGCGTCACCATAGATAACAAACTAAATTGGAAACCACACGTCAGTGAAGTTGTCAAATCCTCCAGTTTCCGTCTCCACCTTCTTCACCGACTCAAGTTCCTCGGAGTTCCTGCACCCGAGCTCCTCAGTGTTTACTCAGCATTCAAACTTCCCAAGCTCACCTGTGCCCCACCTGGTCTTCCTCCCTAAATGCCACACACCTAGAAAAAGTGCAAAAGAGGGCATGCAGATTATTCTCTCCCCTACTCCACATATCAAGAAGCGCTCAACACACTGACCCTCTCGCTCTCTCTGACCATCACCACGACCTCATCTGCAAATTTGGTGAGAAGCTTCTGCACCATCCTCGACGCTGGCTCATACCACCATCCCGGGTCCCTCGTCCGCGAATTGCTGTTCGACACCACAGCCGCATCCAGCCCATACGAGCACGTATTGATCGCTATAAGAACAGCCCAGTCCCAACCATTGTAAAAATTGTCAATAACTTGTAATCAACCAGTGTTTTTCACTCCCAGTCAATCTTCCTTTTGCACTGTCACTATGTTGAAATGACCTGTAGTATGTTCTCCCCACCAAGTTATTATATATCATATTTGTATCATTTATGTTACTTGTATAGTATATTACTTGCCAATCAAGAGAACCATTCCCCAATTATGTAATTGTATATTTTCAGCCTTCCGGCTGCCATGCTCTTTCAATAAACCGTTAATTATTATTATTATTAGCATTATCATTACTACACACACACACAC
>NW_024715597.1:132500-187500 GCF_018991925.1 Homarus americanus
TTCTAGGGAATGCAAGTTTAGTTTCTTTAACCTATCCTGATATGGAAGGTTTCTAAGTCCCGGAATCATTTTCGTCATTCTTCGCTGCACCGACTCTAGTGAATTGATATCCATTCTATAATAAGGGCACCAGAACTGAACCGCATTATCGAAGTGCGGCCTAACTAGCGCAAGATATAGTTGCAATAAGACCTCTGCACTCTTATTACTTACACTTCTAGATATAATAACCAATACTCTGTTTGCCTTATTTCGAACATTAACACACTGTTTTCTAGGCCGTAGGTCCGGGCTTACAAGTACCCCTAGGTCTCTTTCACAAGTCGACTTCTCTAGGTTGATGTTGTTAAGGCTGTATACATTGTCAGTATTTGTTCTTCTAATATTAAGTACGCTGCACTTGCTGGTGTTGAATTTCATTTGCCATTTTTCAGACCACCCCTGCAGTTTATTTAGATCCTCCTGTAATGCATTTGCATCCTGCCCTGAATTAATCTGCCGCCCTATTTTGGCGTCATCCGCAAACTTGCTTATGTCACTGCTGATCCCAGTATCTAGATCGTTTATGTAGATTATGAACAAGAGTGGGCCCAGTACTGACCCCTGGGGAACCCCACTGGTTACACGACTCCACTCAGATTTAACACCATCTACGCTGACCCTCTGCGTTCTATCGGTGAGCCATGATTTTATCCAATTTAAAACGTTCCCCTCGATACCATGAGCCTTAATTTTTCTCAGAAGCCTCTGATGCGGTACTCTGTCAAATGCTTTGCTAATATAGAGAAGACGTCGCAGGATATAGACAAGACGCCGCGGGATATAGAGAAGACGTCGCAGGATATAGAGAAGACGCCGCGGGATATAGAGAAGACGCCGCAGGATATAGAGAAGACGCCGCAGAGATATAGAAGACGCCGCAGGGATACTGGGCAAACGCCGCAGGATATAGAAGACGTCGCGGGATATGAACAAGACGCCGCCCGGGATATAGAAGACGTCGCAGGATATAGAAGACGCCGCGGGATGCTAGAGAAGACGCCGCAGGATATAGAAGATGCCACAGGATATAGAGGGCTCGCGGATATAGAGAAGACGCCGCAGGATATGGGCGCCGCAGGATATAGAGAAGATGCGGGATATAGAGAAGATGCCGCAGGAGTATAGAAGACGCCGCGGGATATAGAGAAAATGCTGCAGGATATAGAGAAGATGCCGCGGTATATAGAGAAGATGCCGCGGGATATAGAGAAGATGCAAGGAAATAGAAGATCGCGGGATATAGACAAGACGCCGCGGGATATAAAGAAGATGCCGCAGGGTATAGAGAAGATGCCGCAGGATATAGAGAAGACGCCGCAGGATATAGAGAAGACGCCGCAGGATATAGAGAAGACGCCGCAGGATATAGAGAAGACGCCGCAGGATATAGAGAAGATGCCGCAGGGTATAGAGAAGACGCCGCAGGATATAGAGAAGATGCCGCAGGATATAGAGAAGATGCCGCAGGATATAGAGAAGATGCCTCAGGATATAGAGAAGACGCCGCAGAATATAGAGAGAAGGCTCGTGTATATATATATATATATCGTACCTCCATATCAATGATGGATCGGTTTTTGTGTCGCCATGAACACCGTTTAAGGCTGTGTTGTTATAATCATGTCTTCGTGGCGCCGCACTTCCCGTAGCTTGATGTTATGGACCACTGGATTATGTTGCTACACATCCGACTTCCCATTATATTCTGAGATATACAGGTAAATGGATACACACACACACACACACACACACACACACACACACACACACACACACACACACACATTAAGTAAACATTATATTAGCACCGTTGTTCACCATAATCAACAGCGTCGTCGGCTCATATTAATAACTATCCTCCCCATCTCGTGTGTCGAGTCTTGACCTGTATCAATCTGCTTCGTTATCATTGAATTTGTAATTTTTCCGGGAGCAGCAACTAGTTTATTGTGCACCCAATACTCATCCTGTGAGCGGTAGCGCAAAAAAGATTACAGAGTAGAGGCCACAAAGGGTGTGTGTCAGACCCCAGTGATCTAAATATTATGGCATTGAGTGTGAGAGTATTTCCAGTACATTGTTTAAGTCGGTACAGAATTTTGATTAGGTACTAGATGCGAAGTGTGGATACAGTCTTAGTGTATCAGTTATCTTGCCGTCAGAGATAAAGTGCTGTGCCATTGCATACACAATGTGCTAGGATGTGCCCTTATAAGGTTATATATTTTCACAGTCTAAGACATAGTGTTGCAGTGTGTGGCTATATGTCTGGCCACAAACTTTACGTTAGGTTTTGTTCACATCTGCTTGAGGAACATACTGCCAGAGGTACTTATATCTTAACCTAAGTCTAGGGGTTACAACATCTAGTGATCTTGTTACTTGCTCCATATACTGTACATGTTTTATTTGATACATCTCCTCATGGTAAACATTGGATTGACTTATGCCTATTTGCATTTATCTACTGCCTTCAAATTCATCAACAAGTTCTTTTCTGATACGAGCTTTTAGGGTTCTGTTTGCCAGTCCTAGATTGCTACCAGTTCCACACTGTGTGTTGGTGGAGGGTTTCAGCACAGCGACTCGCCGTCAAGTAACGCTGGAACGGCCTGCTCGCGAATTCTTGACCCAGGCTGTACATTCCCCTCCCCCTCCCTCCAAAAAGTATCGTTAGCCATAGAGTCGATGTGATTCGAGGCATTCCGAGTAATGTTACTCGTCCTGTATCTGAACGGCTGGTAGTTCATGACCTTTGAGCATGAATGAGTATATATGAATCCCCCGAGGCTTCAGATCATATGTTTCATTACTTGAGTGGATGTCGTAAATGGCTACCAAAGTCATGTCAGTCATCAACGGGATCTTGCATCGAAGGGAGTAATTATCGGGGATCAATCACAACGACGGTATACATGCCTTTGAGATAGCAAGGGTGAGCGAGCCCCCATCTTTAGCTGTTGCTGATATGGTGAGCAGGCGTAACAACTTATGATATCAAAGCTTTATTATCGTCTGGCGTTTAAAATTGTGACGACGGAAAATCTAACGCTACTCTTTGGGGGATTGTATCTCTCACATGCATACTTTATCCCAGGCACAGGTGTGAATTAGTTCAATGTAATGTATTCACAATACTCGTACACACATCACACACACGTCCTCAATATGTGCAAATGACATTACACATGTTTAAATATGTACTTTGAGGCGCGCGCGGGCACACACAAACACACCTATGCCTCCCCTGCCTGGTCTTCCTCCCCAAATGCCACACAACGTAAACACCTGGACAAAGTGCAAAAGAGGGCATGCAAGATTATTCTCTCCCCTTCCTACTCCACATATCAAGTGCACAACACACTGACCCTCTCGGCTCTCACTGACCATCACCACGACCTCATCTGCAAATTTGGTGAGAAGCTTCTGCACCATCCTCGACACTGGCTCCTACTACCACCTGAGATCCCTCGTCCGCGAATTGCTGTTCGACACCACAACCGCATCCAGCCCATACGAGCACGAACTGAACGCTATAAGAACAGCCCAGTCCCAACCATTGTAAAAATTATCAATAACTTGTAATCAACCAGTGTGTTCACGCCCTGTCAATCTTACCTTTTTTCACTGTTACTATGTTGAAATGCCCTGTAGTATGACCTTCTCCCCACCTGGTTATTATATATCATATTTGTATCACTTATGTTACTTGGAAATTATTTGTCAATCAAGAGACCCATTCACCAATTATGTAACTGTATTTTCAGCCTTCCGGCTGCCATGCTCTTTCAATCAACCGTTAATTATTATTATTATTATTTTTATTATTATTATTATTATTATAATTATCATTATTATTATATATATATATATATATCTTGATAAAATCACACGGGAAAATGGAAACAACGGAGCACCTTAGCTTTCGTCTTTATTCAAGACATCAGAGGCCTCTGATGTCTTGAATAAAGACGAAAGCTATGGTGCTCCGTTGTTTCCATTTTCCCGTGTGATTTTATAAAAAAAAATATATATATGGACGTAGGATCACATACACTAACCACACCCGGACACATACAGACACTAGCATGATTGAATATGTTTCCAAAAGCCAACCTGTGTACGTGTACAAATTGTCTACACAGGTGTTTTCCTCCATAAGCAAGTGTTTTACATGCTTATTAAGATATTGACACCAGTGAGAAGCAACAGGTGTGTGTGTGTGTGTACGCGCACGCGCGCGTTCATGAGTATATATATATATGTGTACGTGCGTTCATGAGTACGTGCGTATGCGCGCGAGCGTGTTCACGAGTGTGTGTGTATGTATATATATGTGTGTTCATGAGTGTGTATATGTGTACTTGAATATGTATGTGTACCTATGTTCCTGTATTCAATCACAAGACCATGCTCACATCTGTACACCCAACACCTGTCCCCATGCTACTATATGCTCCACCTGTACCGTTAATTAATCTGTTACTTACAATAATTGGAGGTGACACACACACACCTGGTGTACATCTAGAAATACTCGACTGGAATCTTGAAAAGACTTTATGTAGAAGAAACGGAAGAATATTAGGTTGAAATCTGCCCCACCAATCAGTCATATATAAAAGAAATATTCCATTCATATATTCATTGTATTTTATTTATATAGTCTGTCAATATGTTGTGACTGACGAGGAGATTGGACCCGGGACAGATGTTATTAACGAGAAATATAAAACTGTTGGGTTGACATTATTAAACCTGACAACATCCACACAAACCTAATAGCTTTTTATAACATTAATTTATCTGAAATTAAAAAAAAAAAAAAATCTGATCTTCAATAATTAACTAGAGAAATCAACCCCTGAGCAGATGACTTTAGAAAATGAAATGAAACTTATATTGGATCTTATATTGGAAATTTATATTGGATCTCGTGAAGCCATCTTGAAGAGGGTCAGCTGGACCAGTCTTGACCTCAACCGCTGCCAATAACAGGATCTGGATATTTAACCAGACGAGACCACGATCAGTGACGGCCGCTATCATCCCTCCTGTCAGTGTTGTGTATCATGGCCAATTTCAATGCAATCTTGGCTAATTCAAATCATTTCCCTCCCTCTCCCCCCCTCCCCCTCCACCACACAGAGGTCCATCACCCGGGTCTGGGAAATGGCAGCGTGACGTCGCGTGCTTGTATCAAGATGCGATTTTTTAACTGACAGCGCCTACGCGTCTACCAGGGCTGCTTTATTTAAATCAAGTTGATTTAAATCATGAGTTTAATACAAAAATCGTCATTGATTTAAATCACGGTTCGGTTTTTATAGGCTAAATGTAAAAGGAAGGAAGTAAACATTAAACAATTGCTTATATGTATGGTAGCTGTATACTGTGTTGTTACAAACTAATCACACACAGGAACAAAGTATCTTATGCCTTTACCTCAGTAGTGTACATAATTAAACACAAGAAACCTTCACTTTCGTAATGTTTACTATTCAGTGTTCTCACAACACAAATTACAATACACAAGTTTATGTTAATAAACATCAATTTGCTTACCTTACATGGTTTATTATACTGTATTGTATCTCTACCTCAAACTTGTAGGGGTTGTATTAAAGGCACTGATAACTTGTTTTAGGCTTGCAGTATACAGTACTTCAGAGTTGTAAATAGAAAAACAAAACAAAACCAACTAAATCACAACACTTGGATACAACAAGTAACAACATGACCTTTAGTATTAATAACAATCAAATTCTAGCGTCTCTTAGTCATTGTTACATCACAAACAACAAGTTCTGAATTAATCAAGGATCTTCGTAACCATGACCAATGTCTGTATTTCTCAGACTTAGAAAGAAAGACAGTTTGCGCCTTTCATTTCAGGTGACGAGTCTTTAGCCAGGCGCAACTTGAGCCTGGCTTTCCCCTGCATCCCACAATGACATACATATAGAAGCTACGTCCGACGAATGTTAATCTGCTTCTCTGCCTGCATTGGCGATCAGTGTGGCACAAAAAGAGTGGTTTACCTGCCTATCACCTGAAGACAAATGGTAAACATGGTGAGGTATGAGTGAGGGACAGGTGAGGAAGGAGGTAATGTGTGGGTGGCAGGGAAGATGGGCGGCAGGAAGTGTGGGTGGCAGGGAAGATGGGCGGCAGAAAGTGTGGGGGCAGGGAAGATGCGGCAGAAAGTGTGGGTGGCAGGGAAGATGGGCGGCAGAAAGTGGGTGGCAGGGAAGATGGGCGGCAGAAAGTGTGGGTGGCAGGAAAGATGGGCGGCAGAAAGTGGGTGGCAGGGAAGATGGGCGGCAGGAAGTGTGGTGGCAGGAAGATGGGCGGCAGGAAGTGTGGGTGGCAGGGAAGATGGGCGGCAGGAAGTGTGGGTGGCAGGGAAGATGGCGGCAGGAAGTGTGGGTAGGAAGATTGGCAGGGGAAGTGTGGGTGGCAGGGAGATGGGCGGCAGAAAGTGAGGGTGGGGAAGATGGGCGGTAGAAAGTGTGGGTGACAGGGGAAATGGGCGCAGAAAGTGTGGGTGGCAGGGAAGGGCAGAAAGTGTAGGTGGCAGGGAAGATGGGCGGCAGAAAGTGTAGGTGGCAGGGAAGATGGGCGGCAGAAAGTGTGGGTGACAAGAGGGGTGGACGACGAGAAGTAAGTATTAGGCGTTGAATGTAGTTGGCGGGGTAAGTGGGCGGCAAGGTATTTGTGTCAGGCGGAGGTATGTGGGTGGAAGAGTGTGTGGCAAGGGGTGGAAGGGTATGGGCGGCTGGGTATGTGGGCGGGGGGTATGTGGGCGGTGGAGTGTGTGTGGGCGGCTGGGGTGGAAGGGAGAGGACACGGGTATGAGGCGACACACACACACACCCCACAAAAGGTTCCTCGTTAAACAGAAACTCTTAAGATTAGAATTAAATAGTTGTCCTCATGTTCTTAGTAATATATTTGTTAGAGAAATTCTACATTCAAAGTAAGTTTGTGTATGTGGGCGGTGTGATGTGTGGGTGGTGAGGTATGTGGTTGGTGGTGTGTATGGGCGGCGTGATGTGGGTGGTGAGGTATGTGGTTGGTGGTGTGTGTGGGTGGTGAGGTATGTGGTTGGGGGTGTGTATGTGTGGGCGGTGGGGTATGTGGCTGGTGTGTGTGGGTGGGTGCGGGGTATGTGGTTGGGGGTGTATGGGCGGCGTGATGTGTGTGAGGTATGTGGTTGGTGGTGTGTGTGTGTGGGTGGGGCATGGGTTGGTGGTGTGGGTGGGTGCGGGGTATGTGGTTGGTGTGTGGGTGGTGAGGTATGTGGTTGGTGGTGTGTAGGCGGCGTGATGTGTGGGTATGTGGTTGGTGGTGTGTATGGCGGCGTGATGTGGGTGGCGGGGTATGTGGTTGGTGGTGTATGGGCGGCGTGATGTGGGGTGGTGGGGTATGTGGTTGGTGGTGTGTGTGTGTGTGTGGGCGGGGTATGTGGTGGTGTGTGTGGGCGGCGTGATGTGGGTGGTGGGTATGTGGTTGTTGTATGTGGGTGGCGTGATGTGTGGGGTGGCGTATGGGTTGGTGGTGTGTGGGTGGTGGGGTATGTGGTTGGTGTTGTGTATGGGCGGCGTGATGTGGGTGTGGCGGGGTATGTGGTTGGTGGTGTGTGGGTCGGTATGTGGTTGGTGGTGTGTATGGGCGGCGTGATGTGTGGTGGCGGGTATGTGGTTGGTTGTATGTGTGGGCGGATGTGTGGGTGGGGGGTATGTGGTTGGTTGTATGTGTGGGTGGTGTATGGGTGGCGGGGTATGTGGTTGGTGGTGTGGGTGGTGGGGTATGTGGTTGGTGGTGTGTATAGGCGTGATGTGTGGGTGGCGGGGTATGGTTGGTTGTATGTGTGGGTGGCGTGATGTGGGTGGCGGGGTATGTGGGGTGTGAGGTGGTGGGGTATGTGGTTGGTGGTGTATGGGCGGCGGAGGGGTGGTGGGTATGTGGTTGGTTGTATGTGTGGGTGGCGTGATGTGTGGGTGGCGGATGTGGTTGGTGTTGTGTATGGGCGGCGTGATGTGGGTGGCGGGGTATGTGGTTGGTGGTGTGGGGGGGTATGTGGTTGTGGTGTATGGGCGGCGTGATGTGGGTGGCGGGGTATGTGGTTGGTTGTATGTGTGGGTGGCGTGATGTGGTGGCGGGGTATGGTTGGTGGTGGAGTGGGTGGTGTATGTGGTTGGTGGTGTGGGGCGGTGGATGTGGTGGCGGTATTTGGTTGGTGGTGTGTATGGGCGGTGTGATGTGGGTGGTGGGTATGTGGTTGGTGGTGTGTATGGGCGGTGTGATGTGTGGGTGGTGGGGTATGGGTTGGTGTTGTGTGGGGCGTGATGTGTGGGTGGTGGGTATGTGGTTGGTGGTGTGTATGGGCGGTGTGATGTGGGTGGCTGGGTATGTGGTTGGTGATGTGTGTGTGGGTGGGTGGCGGGGTATGAGGTTGAGGTGTGTATGGGCGGTGTGATGTGGGTGGCGGGTATGTGGTTGGTGGTGTGTGTGTGTGGTGGGGTATGTGGTTGGTGGTGTGTATGGGCGGCGGATGTGTGGGTGGCGTGATGTGTGGGTGGCGGGGTATGTGGTTGGTGGTGTGTGGTGGTGGGGTATGTGGTTGGTGGTGTGTATGGGCGGCGGATGTGGGGGGTTGGTTGGTGGTGTGTGGGTGGCGTAGGGGGTGCGGTATGTGGTTGGTGGTGTGTGTGGGTGGCGGGTATGTGTGGTGGTGTGTAGGCGGCGGATGTGGGTGGCGGGGATGTGGTTGGTGGTGTGGGTGGTGGGGTATGTGGTTGGTGGTGTGTATGGGCGGCGTGATGTGTGGGTGGTGGGGTATGTGGTTGGTGGTGTGTGGGTGGCGTGATGTGGGTGGCGGGTATGTGGTTGGTGTGTGGGTGGCGTATGTGGTTGGTGGTGTGGCGGCGGATGTGTGGTGGTGGGGAATGTGATTGGTGGTGTGTGTGGGTGGGGTTATGGGTTGGTGGTGGGGCGGCGTGATGTGTGGGTGGCGGTATTTGTGGTGGTATGGTGTGATGTGGGTGGTGGGTATGTGGTTGGGGTGTATGGGCGGTGATGTGGGTGGCGGGTATTTGGTTGGTGGTGTTTATGGCGGCGTGATGTGTGGGTGGTGGGGTATGTGGTTGGTGGTGTGGGGCGGTGTGATGTGTGGTGGTGGGTATGTGGTTGGTGGTGTGTGTGTGCGGCGGATGTGTGGCGGCGCGTAGTTGTGGAGTGTTGGGGTGTCTGGGCGGCGGGGTGTGGGTCTCGGAGGTAGCGACCTGACCCGGGTTCTCCACTTCGGCATAATATAATCAATAACACTTTTATAGAAATAATTGTTGGTAGTCACGCCCACCACCTTGCCGTTCACTGCTCCACCCACCACCCTGCCGCTTACTGCTCCACCCACCACCCTACTGCTCCACCCACCAATAATTACCTAATTCCACCACCCTGCCGCTCATTGCCTCCACCTCCTCCACCCTACTGCTCCACCCACCACCCTCATTGCTCCACCCACCTCACCCTATTGCTCCACCCACCACCCTACTGCTCCACCCACCACCTCTTCCGATTCCACCAACCACCCCACTGCTCCACCCACCACCCTGCCGCCTACATTGCACCCACCCACCACCCTCACTGCCTCCACCCACCACCCACTGCCCCACCCTCCACCCCACTGCTCACCCTCCACCCCACTGCTCCACCCACCACCCCATTGCTCCACCCACCACCTTCACTGCTCCACCCACCACCCTGCCGCTACTGCTCCACCCTTCACCCTCCACCCCATTCGCTCCACCCACCACCTCACTGCTCCACACCCACCACCCCTGCCGCTTACTGCCCACCCCTCCACCCTCCAATCTCACTGCTCCAATTCCACCACCCTACTGCTCCACCCACCACCCCACTGCTCCACCCACCCACCCGCCCACCACCCCTGCCGCCCACCAATCTCCGCCACCCACTCATATAGTGTGTAGTGTATGTTTCCTGTATGTTGCTTCACCATTCATGTTATCATCATTACCTACTGTCATGCCGAGAAAAAACGACTAGAAAAGTGAAAATAATTATACCAGTCCTTCCGTATCATGCGTGTGTATGTGTGAGTGTATGTATGTAGGTGTGTGATACTAATTCTAATAAATAACTATTTTTATTACCTCGAATTAGACCATTGGACATGAGATGACAATGTACAGGACAATATAATACAAGTTACAGGTATACAGGTGTATTATTACACTACATAATCACCTGTAACACAAACTAGTGTGGTGAAGGTAATGGTGACGCACCATCCAGAGAACATCTGTGCAGTGACTAGAACAAGACGGACTCATTAGTTACATCACCAAGCAGCAACGTGAACCTGGTCACTATAGTTCATTAAGGAAGTGTTGTGTTTATAAGTGGTGTTGTTTACACCCGTGGTTGTAACTACCACCAAGGTGTTACCTGTTGTTTACACCTGTGGCTGTGACTACCACCAAGGTGTTACGTGTTATTTACACCTGTGGCTGTGACTACCACGTGTTGTTTACACCTGTGGCTGTGACTACCACCAAGGTGTTACGTGTTATTTACACCTGTGGCTGTGACTACCACGTGTTGTTTACACCTGTGGCTGTGACTACCACGTGTTGTTTACACCCGTGGCTGTGACTACCACGTGTTGTTTACACCTGTGGCTGTGACTACCACGTGTTGTTTACACCCGTGGCTGTGACTACCACCAAACCCTTAAGGACAGGTGCTCATGTTCAGTGTTTCTTCTTGAATAATGGACATAAACTCATCAAGGTGTGGCGTGGAGAAGGGAACATATATGACAGGTTAAGAATACTAAATTGTTACTCTCTCTCTCTCTCTCTCTCTCTCTCTCTCTCTCTCTCTCTCTCTCTCTCTCTCTCTCTCTCTCTCTCTCTCTCTCTGCAATTTTTCATGTTAGATTTTGATTTTGATGATACAATTATTTTTTTATTATTTGTGGAAGGCGAGAAACGTCATCACATCTTAATCAGGTAAACCAAAACACAACAGCTGACCCCTGTGCCTGGGGAGGAGGAGGGGGGTAGAGGGAAAGGAGGAGACGGGGGGGAGAGAAATGGAAGAGGGAGGGATGGGTGAAGGTAAGGAGATGGAAGAGGGAGGTAGAAGAAGGACGCAGTGAAATGGAGAAGTGGGAGAGGGAGGGTTGATCGGAGAAGGGAGGGAAGAAAGGAGAGATGAAAGAAGAGAGTAAGAAATAAAGGAAGGAAACGGAAAGGTGGAGGAGAAAGGGATGCGGTAGGTGAGTCACACACACACACACACACACACACACACACACACACACACACACACACACAGATATTCCTCCACTTCTTAGTTATCTCACTAATATCCTTATCCTCCTCTTCACTTCTAATTCTTCTCTCTCTCTCTCTCCATTCATTCGAAATCTATCTATCTATCTATCTATCTATCTATCTATCTATCTATCTATCTATCTATCTATCTATCTATCTATCTATCTATCTATCTATCTATCTGTCTGTCTGTCTGTCTGTCTGTCTGTCTGTCTGTCTGTCTGGCTCTGTCTCTGTCTGTCTGTCCCTAATAATAATAATAATAATTAACGGTTTATTGAAAGAGCATGGCAGCCCGAAGGCTGAAAATATACAGTTACATAATTGGTGAATGGGTCTCTTGATTGACAAATAATATACAAGTAACATAAGTGATACAAATATGATATATAATAACTAGGTGGGGAGAAGGTCATACTACAGGACATTTCAATATAGTAACAGTGTAAAACGGTAAGATTGACTGACAGGGAGTGAATACACTGGTTGATTACAAGTTATTGATAATTTTTACAATGGTTGGGACTGGGCTGTTCTTATTGAGATCAGTTCTTGCTCGTATGGGCTGGATGCGGTTGTGGCGTCGAACAACAATTCTCGAACGAGGGATCTCCGGTGGTAGTAGGAGCCGGTGTCGAGGATGGTGCAGAACCTTCTCACCAAATTTGCAGATGAGGTCGTGGTGATGGTCAAAGAGAGCCGAGAGGGTCAGTGTGTTGAGCACTTCGTGATATATGGAGTAGGAAGGAGAGAGAATAATCTTGCATGCCCTCTTTTGCACTCTTTTCTAGGTGTTTACGCTATGTGGCATTGGGGAGGAAGACCAGGCAGGGGAGGCATAGGTGAGCTTGGGAAGCATGAATGTTAAGTAAACACTGAGGAGCTCGGGCGCGGGAACTCCGAGGGACTTGAGTCTGTCTCTGTCTGTCTGTCTGGGGATGTTTGGGGAGTAGATAATGGGGGGATGGGAACGGATGAGGGAGGAAATGGTTTGGGATGGAGAAGGAAGAAGTGTGTGAGAGGGAATATGGAGAGTGATGGGTAGAAAAGGGTTCAGGACGGGGGAGGGGTATGGATGTGGGGATATATATATAGGAAAGGGTTAAGGGAGAGGGTGTTTGTGGGAGGTATAGGGGAAGGGTGGGAGGGGTAGTAGTTCCACTAATCAGGCGCAGTGAAGCGAATGACTATCAATCTAGATTAAATACTCCTTGAGTGTGTGATTACCGGCGAATAACCAATCTTTTTGAGGGGGCAACAAACACGTGTGGTGCGGAGGCACACATGTGGTGCTGGGAGACACATGTGGTGCTGGGAGACAAGTGTGGTGCTGGGGGACACGTGTGGTGCTGGGGAACACGTGTGGTGCTGGGGGACACGTGTGGTGCTGGGGAACACGTGTGGTGCTGGGGGACACGTGTGGTGCTGGGGAACAAGTGTGATGGGGGGAGATGTGGTGCTGGGGACACGTGTGGTGCTGGGGAACACGTGTGGTGCTGGAGACAAGTGTGATGGTGGGAGACAAGTGTGGTGCTGGGGGACGTGTGGTGCTGGGGACACGTGTGGTGCTGGGGGACACGTGTGGTGCTGCGGGACACGTGTGGTGCTGGGGACACGTGTGGTGCTGGGGAACACGTGTGGTGCTGGGAAACAAGTGTGGTGCTAGGGGACGTGTGGTGCTGGGGAGACAAGTGTGGGGCGTGTGGGGGACACGTGTGGGTGCTGGGGGACACGTGTGGTGCTGGGGACGTGGTGCTGCATGACAGTGTGGTGCTGGGGACACGTGTGGTGCTGGGAGATACGTGTGGTGCTGGGGGACAAAATGGTGCTGGACACGTGGTGAGGTGTGGGGACACGTGTGGTGCGTGTGGTGCTGGGAGATAAGTGTGGTGCTGGTGGGACACGTGTGGTGCTGGGGGACGTGTGGTGCTCAGGGACACGCGTGGTGCTGGGGACACGTGTGGTACTGAAGGACACATGTGGTGCTGGGGGACACGTGTGGTGCTGGGACACGTGGTGCTGGGGACACGTGTGTGCTGGGGAGGACACGTGTGGTGCTAATAATAATAATAATAATAATTAACGGTTTTTGAAAGAGGCAGCAAGAAGGCTGAAATATACAGTTACATATTTGGGGACATCGTGTGGTGACAGGGACACATGTGGTGCTGGGGACACGTGTGGTGCTGGTGCTGGGGACACGTGTGGTGCTGGGGGGCACAGTGTGTGGTGCTGACACGTGTGGTGTTGGGGACACGTGTGGTGCTGGGGGACACTGGTGCTGTGGGGCTGGGGACCCGTGTGGTGCTGGGGCGTGTGGTGCTGGGGACACGTGTGGTGCTGGGGGACACGTGTGGTGCTGGGGACGCGTGTGATGCTGGGGACACGTGTGGTGCTGGAGGACACGTGTGGTGCTGGGGACACGTGTGGTGTGTGGGGGACACGTGGTCTGGGGACGTGTGGTGCTGGGGGACACGTGTGGTGCTGGGGGGACACGTGTGGTGTGGGGACACGCTGGTGTGGAGGTGTGGTGCTGGGACACGTGTGGTGCTGGGGGACACGTGTGGTGCTGGAGGACACGGGGACACGTGTGGTGCTGGGACGTGTGTGGTGGGGGACACGTGTGGTGCTGGAGGACACGTGTGGTGCTGGGGACACGTGTGGTGTGGGGACACGTGTGTGGTGGTGGGGACACGTGTGGAGGGCGTGTGGTGCTGGAGGGGACACGTGTGGTGCTGGAGGACACGTGTGGTGCTGGGACACGTGTGGTGCTGGAGGACACGTGCTGGGGACGTGTGGTGCTGGAGGACACGTGTGGGCTGGGGGGACATGTGTGGTGCTGGAGGGACACGTATATGTGGTGGGACACGTGTGGTGCTGGGAAGGACACGTGTGGTGCTGGAAGGACACGTGTGGTGCTGGAGGACACGTGTGGTGCTGGAGGACAGGCACTGGAGGACACGTGTGGTGCTGGAGGGACACGTGTGTGGAGGTGCTGGAGGACACGTGTGGTGCTGGGGGACACGTATGGTGTGGGGGACACGTGTGGTGCTGGAGGACACGTGTGGTGCTTGGTATCAACTCGTATTCTTATTATTGATGAATATGTATATTATTCCCTAAATTCTGGCTCCTGAGACGTAGGTCAACTCGTATCGTCCTCGGCACGTGTTAATGACCCAAGCTATAGTTCAATAGATCCCCTGGACTGCCTGTATTTCAATTAATCCCTTCGGGGTACTTGAAATTCAGGTGATTCTCCCTGGTTGCTTAGAGTTTGGTTGATCACCCCGGGGTAATTAATGCTCAGTTGATCACCCCGGGGGTACCTAATGTTCAGTTGATCACCCCGGGGGTACTTAATGTTCAGTTGATCACCCCGGGGGTACTTAATGTTCAGTTGATCACCCCGGGGGTACTTAATGTTCAGTTGATCCCCCGGGATGATCAATGTTCAGTTGATCACCCCGGGGATGATCAATGTTCAGTTGATCACCCCGGGTGATCAATGTTCAGTTGATCACCTCGGGTGTACTTAATGTTCAGTTGATCACCCCGGGGTGATGAATGTTCAGTTGATCACCCCGGGGGTACTTAATGTTCAGTTGATCACCCGGGGTGATCAATGTTCAGTTGCTCACCCCGGGGGATCAACCACCCTTTAGGCTGGTAATTTAATCGTAACAGAAGGTAGTGTCAGGAGGCTCCTTACTGAATTATAAAATTCAAGAGGTCAGAGGTCAGGGTCACAGAGTCATAATATTCACCGTACGTTCGGCAGCCTGGTTCCTTTGCCAGTGGGTGAACATGTCGCTGCTGCCAATCGTCTGGTTGAAATTATCGCCTGACACCCGGGGAGACTGGGGACCTGCAGAGGAAATATAGATCACTTTTGGTGATGCAGGTTTAGTGTTCACGTGTTTTCGTTGCCTACCTCTGATGTAACAGGCAGGAATAGCTGTTAAAATAATGCGTTACCATTACAAACACTGGCACTTGTCGTGTAAGATCATCATTAACGAAATTAATGACCTGAACCAGTAAATAAAGCACTTAATAAGGTGGAGTCAAGAAGAAATATCACTTGCCCACAATGACTCCTGGGCCGCGGTGCTCTACAACCCTCGCATGTTCTCCACTGTAAACGAATAGATGATACTCCATCAACTTCTTTGGTAGAGGATCGTTTTATCACCTTCATTACCACTGTTATTCATAGCGGCAATAAACAGCAATCAGCAGAGTACATTACATTAATTGTTACAATCAAATACAACTACTCATTACAATCAAAATAACTCATCAAGCAATCCCTGCGGCGACGGCTGGGTGGTCCTGGCAGTAAGAATGCAGTTGACAAAACAAACCTAGGTACGCCCTCCTCCCCTACCCAGCACCTCAACACAGGGAGCGACACATCGACCTTAAATTTAGAAGGAAAACACGATTTGATGTTTATCTGGAATAGCATGATGGTGCCGACGATAAGGTGATGTTGTGGCGCGGCGGAGGCAAGGTGAAGGCCAGGGGGGTGGTGGCGGCCCGCTGAGTCGCGCGGCCACAGTAATTACTACACCATGACGCAGCGCCGCCACCACCGCCGCCACCAGCTAGCACCACTAACATTACTACTACTACTACCACCACCACTACAACCACTATCACCACCACTACAACTACCAGCATCACCACTACCATCAAATTACTCAAACAAGGGTAAACAAAACAAGACATCTGCAAACAAGTTATCTATTAAATTATTCCAAACAATTCAATGACACAGTCGGAATGAAAGAACAAGATGTTAACTGAAGTAGAATCTCGATAAAACAAGTGAGTAAGAGAGAGAAAACGTGATATATGTCAGAAGTAAAGAAATCGCAAGGAGAATCACGCACACACACACAAAGGCAGGACAAACACAGAGTCATTGTCGACGAGAAAGAAAGAAAGATGGAAAGTTATACTGAAAAGACTTGTTTATACATTCAGCTATAACTAATTGAAAGTCCCTCGTCTAATGTTAATGAAAGGTCAACTTGGGTCAGATTTTCGTCAGTGTTATTATTGACCTTTTACAGAAAATGGATAATAAATAAATAAAATAAAATGGTAGTATAAATTTAATTACTTGATGATCTTTTCGAGCATTTGGTCTCCAGTGACGTCAATAGGTTATATTTGACGCCATAATGTTTTTTTAAGGCAGGTAAATCTACACCTGTATAGTAACGGTTTTAAATTGTCCTTCAGAACATTAGAACCTAATTCTATAAAGGAATTAAGCAATATAACTTATAAAGAGCATAGCAAAAAAGTCATATAATATAGGCCTAAGACATGTACTGACTCTGGTAGTTTCCCAAGTCTTCTATTCTTCATAATTTATTTTCCCAAGAAGTAATGAATTAGTGTAAATACTTTATAAACATTTTGGTGATTTTTACGGTCATTTGGATGTTGTTGATCACTTCAGGAGTGTGTTTATATTTCTCATTTAAACCGAGAAGAAAAGTTTACATGTTTCATAATCTTATTCATGTGAAATTATGTAACTTATATTCCAAATCAATTGTTATCTATAAGTTATAAAAGATGATAGGTTTCATATTCTATAATAGAATAACAAATCACATGGAGAAAAATAATCAAAGCTTTATAATTCTTGTAAATCAGTTTATTATAGGACCGACATCTAACAGGTTTACTTCACAGGTCAGATAGACATTCATACAACTGCTGTTTTTTTTAGTATTTTAAGTATATGGGTAAAGCCAACAGTGATTAGTTTGTTTAGGTCACAAGACATTCAGTTATGGTGGGATTCTTTGCTTCAATTATTATATATACAGGTTGTAATATCTCTCTCTCTGCTCCTACCTACATATAACACCTTCCTTTAATAACACTGTACCTCTACCTTCCTTCTCCTTCCTTTCAATTCTCCTCCACCCTACAGTAACATAACACCTCCCTCCTCCACCCTACAGTAACATAACACCTCCCTCCTCCACCCTACAGTAACATAACACCTCCCTCCTCCACCCTACAGTAACATAACACCTCCCTCCTCCACCCTACAGTAGCATAACACCTCCTCCTCCTCCACCCCTACAGTAACACAACACCTCCCTCCTCCACCCCTACAGTAACACACACACTAACACCCCTCCTCCTCCACCCTACAGTAACTCCTCCTCCCTACAGTAACACAACACCTCCCCTCCTCCACCCCTACAGTAACACCCTACAGTAACACACTCCTCCACCCTACAGTAACACAACACTCCCTCCTCCACCCTACAGTAACACCTCTCCTCCTCCACCCCTACAGTAACACAACATCCCTCCTCCACAACCTCCTCCTCCTCCACCCTACAGTAACATAACACCTCCTCCTCCTCCACCCTACAGTAACACCTCCTCCTCCTCCACCCTACAGTAACACAACACTCCCTCCTCCTCCCCCCTACAGTAACACAACACCTCCCTCCTCCTCCACCCCTACAGTAACATAACACCTCCCTCCTCCTCCACCCTACAGTAACAGTAACACAACACTCCCTCCTCCTCCACCCACAGTAACACAACACCTCCCTCCTCCACCCTACAGTAACAGTAACACACAACACCTCCCTCCTCCACCTACAGTAACACCCCTCCTCCACCCTACAGTAACATCCTCCTCCACCCTACAGTAACACAACACCTCCCTCCCTCCACCCTCCAACCCTACAGTAACACAACACAACACCTCCTCCTCCTCCACCCTACAGTAACACAACACTCCTCCTCCACCCTACAGTAACACAACACCTCCCTCCTCCTCCACCCTACAGTAACACAACACCTCCCTCCTCCTCCACCCTACTAACACCTCCCTCCTCCTCCACCCCTACAGTAACACAACACCTCCTCCTCCTCCACCCTACAGTAACACAACAACACAACACCTCCCTCCTCCTCCACCCTACAGTAACACAACACCTCCTCCTCCATCCTACACAACCCCTCCTCCTCCTCCACCCCTACAGTAACGCACCTCCCTCCTCCTCCCCCACAGTAACACACCTCCCTCCTCCTCCACCCCTACAGTAACACAACACCTCCCTCCTCCTCCCACCCTACAGTAACACAAGACCTCCTCCTCCTCCACCCCTCCACTCCCTCCTCCTCCACCCTACAGTAACAACACCTCCCTCCTCCTCCACCCTACAGTAACACAACACCTCCCTCCTCCCTCCCCTCCTACAGTACAGTAACACAACACCTCCCTCCTCCTCCACCCTACAGTAACACACACCTCCCTCCTCCTCCCCCTACAGTAACATAACACCTCCCTCCTCCTCCACCCTACAGTAACACAACACCTCCCTCCTCCTCCACCCCTACAGTAACACAACACCTCCCTCCTCCTCCACCCTACAGTAACACCACCTACACAGTCCAACACCACCTCCCTCCTCCTCCACCCTACAGTCCACACCTCCCTCCTCCTCCACCTCCACACAACAGTAACACAACACCTCCCTCCTCCTCCACCCCTACAGTAACACAACAACACAACACCTCCTCCTCCTCCACCCCTACAGTAACACAACACCCCCCTCCTCCTCCCCACCCTACAGTAACACAACACCTCCCTCCTCCTCCCCCTGCAACACAACACCTCCTCCTCCTCCACCCTACAGTAACACCTCCCTCCTCCTCCTCCCCCCTACAGTAACACAACCTCCCTCCTCCTCCCTCCCCTACAGTAACACACTCCTTCCTCCCCTACAGTAACACAACACCTCCCTCCTCCTCCCCTACCACAACACCTCCCTCCTCCTCCCACAGTAACACAACACCTCCTCCTCCTCCACCCACACCTCCCCCCCTCCTCCTCCACCCCTACAGTAACACAACACCTCCTCCTCCCTCCACCTCCCTCCTCCTCCACCCTACAGTAACACAACACCTCCTCCTCCTCCCCCCCTACAGTAACTAGCACCTCCCCTCCTCCTCCACCCTACAGTAACACAACACCTCCTCCTCCTCACCTACAGTAACACAACACCTCCCTCCTCCTCCACCCTACAGTAACACAGCAGGACCCTCCTCCCCCTCCGTCAGCACACAGACCCTGTGATCAGCTCCACGCCCATCGCCCCACAAAGGAGCTCTGAAAAGCATCACCTTCAATTTGCCACACGGATTTCACGCCTGGTGAAAGAACTGTTCACAACCGAGAGCCCTTTGAGAGGATTTTCAGGTGGTGTGTAGGAACCTATTTTGTGGCACAATGAGCGTATTTGTTCACCCACGCCTTGTAATCAGCCGCGGTCATGCCCCTGAGAGACACGGGTTTTGTCTTGGCGAAAATAATAAGGTTTAGTTTGCGTTGTTTTAGCAAAACTTGTATGGGGTGGATGTGGCCGTCGAGGGGAGGAGGGGCGACGATGACGAGGCGAGGAGCTCACGTCGACGACAGGGTCGGCGAGGTGGATGGGGAAGCCTTGAGGCCAACCTTCCCTCACCTGCTGGCCGACGTATTATTCCCCGATAATTTACTGCTTTCAGAAACATTAAGGAACTGCACACCACTTGAACACGTGACTTCCGCCTTCTTCTGAGAATACTCGTCGTAGGTAATTATTTGAAGCTGCGGGAAGCGATCAATCAATGTTTTCCAGAGGGACGTTCATCCTCCCAAACGCGTGATATCAGTAATTACAGCGAATGAGCGGTGTGTGTGGAACAATGTGCAGGTGTGTCAACTCTCCCTCCTGCCAGTGGCCAGCCAGCACCAGCAACCGAGTGGGAGCTCGACCAGCGCCCTGTGGTACGCCGGTAGCCTAATTCGATTTACGCAAGTTGCTGACTCAGGAATCCATAATTAAGCGACGGGCAAAAATTCGATATCAAATTATGTGAGGTGAATTTGTGATAGCGAGACAATAGGCGGGTCATCGCGACCGGCCCAGGGTGTGAAAGCCTCGTGAGCGACTCGTTGCCCAAGTAACGATTTAATAATGATGCGGCGCGTTCCTCTACCTACCTGGCCAGGTAACTTAAGTCTGGGCCATACGTTCCTCTACCTACCTGGCCAGGTAACTTAAGTCTGGGCCACACGTTCCTTTACCTACCTGGCCAGGTAACTTAAGTCTAGGGCCACACGTTCCTCTACCTACCTGGCCAGGTAACTTAGGTCTGGGGCCACACGTTCCTCTACCTGGCCAAGTACCCTCGGGTCTAGGCCAAACTTGGTCATGATCGCATTATGATAACCAAGAGTTTCCCATTGTTGTATCTTGTTGCCGTGTTATCGTTGCCTTCTGGTTATCTTGACTTACTTACACCGTCTTTGTGTACGTCGTCGTCTGCTTCATCTTAAGGACACTTCTCTTTTGTTTATATTTTAAAGGCGTTTTGAGCTTTTGATGTCGTCGCTATTTTTGTTTATCTCTGAGGCTCTCTGATGATGTTTACTCTCGTTGTATTTCCCCCTCTCCTCTCTCTCTCTCTCTCTCTCTCTCTCTCTCTCTCTCTCTCTCTCTCTCTCTCTCTCTTCTACATCTTACGAAAGGGTTAGCCACGAGGAACGAGAAACAGGCATCTCTTTCGTCTAATTTTATCAAGAAATCTCAATCATTATATTTTATTACTTCACCTGGAGTTAAAATTGACGTTCTCTCGGCCGCTTGAGACGAGAAAACACAAAAACGGAATTCAATGTTATGTTTTTTTGTCCAAATGTGTAATAGAGGCTTTTTATTGCTGTTGTTGTTATTATTGTGTCATTGTTATTATTTAGGTTCTGGTTATTGATATTTTTATTATTATTATTATTATTATTATTATTATTATTATTATTATTATTATTATTATTAATATTATTATTATTATTATTATTATCGTTATTACTGTTTTAATTGTTGTTATTGTTGTTATTTATCATTGCAGGATAAAGAAAAGAAACCGGAAGAACATAAGAAGAAAGACTTAAAGCAACTGATGATTGTAACAACAGAGAGAGAGAGGAGGAATGAGAAACAAAATCAGAAGGAGAAAAAACTAATGATGAAGGAAGACAAATCTGAGGAAGGTAAGGAATAAAAATAAGGAGTCTCAGGTGTGGTGGAGTTAACAGTCAGGTAATTTAACAAAAACAGGTGAAAAAGTGATGAAATTGATGACAGGTGTAGATTGGTTATATATGACAGGAGGGGATGCCAGGAATTGATGCTTGGGGATAGTGCCAGGAATTGATGGTTGGGGATAGTGCCAGGAATTGATGGTTGGGGATAGTGCCAGGAATTGATGGTTGGGGATAGTGCCAGGAATTGGTGGTTGGGGATGGTATTGATGTTGGGGATAGTGCCAGGAATTGATGGTTGGGGATAGTGCCAGGAATTGATGGTTGGGGATAGTGCCAGGAATTGATGGTTGGGGATAGTGCCAGGAATTGGTGGTTGGGGATAGTGCCAGGAATTGATGGTTGGGGATAGTGCCAGGAATTGATGGTTGGGGATAGTGCCAGGAATTGATGACATAGAAGATAGTGCCAGGAATTGATGACTTGGTGGAGAGTGCCAAGAATTGATGGCATGGTGAACAGTGTCAAGAATTGATGACAGGAGGGGAGAGTGCCAAGAATTTATGACATAAAAGATAGTGCCAAGAATTGATGAAAGAAATGGATAGATTATGCATGACGGGGGGAGGGGGGGGGGGTGAGATGATAGTGCCATGAGAATGATAAGAGAGCTGTGTAGATCCTAAATGAAAGAGAAGAATGACTTAGAACGATTTGAAACATTTGCTTGTAAAGAAAAGAAAATATAAAACTTGTACCTATATCGAAAGTCGTAAATAAGACTATTTTTTATAAAGGTATTGATAAAAAAAAATCTATAAAATGGGTAAAAACGCGATTTTATTTTTTAGCTTTTAGAGGAAATTTCGTTAAAATAATGACCCGCTAAATATTTCCAGCTCTAGGCCTGAACTGTGACGTCATCAGAGGTATTCGTGAATGGTTGAGGGTTAGAGCAAGAGTTTCAGTTATTCAAGTGAGTCAAGAGTGAATTAGACTTATTTTCAAGAATCATTTAAAACAGTCATGAATGAATTATGGCTATTTACAAGTCATGCAAGAATTATAGTTATTTAAAGTCATAAATTAATTATTGTTATTTACAAGTCATGAATCAATTACAGCTATTTACAAGTCATGCAAGAATTATAGTTATTTACAAAAGTCATGCAAGAATTATAGTCATTTACAATAGTCATGCAAGAATTATAGTTATTTACAATAGTCATGCAATACTATGAGTTTGTTTACAAAAGTCATGCAAGAATTATAGTTATTTACAATAGTCATGCAAGAATTATAGTTATTTACAATAGTCATGCAAGAATTATAGTTATTTACAATAGTCATGCAAGAATTATAGTTATTTACAATAGTCATGCAAGAATTATAGTTATTTACAATAGTCATGCAAGAATTATAGTTATTTACAATAGTCATGCAAGAATTATAGTTATTTACAATAGTCATGCAAGAATATAAGTTTGTTTACGATAGTCACTTAAGACGATAAAAACCACGACGGTCAACGCTGGTAAGACTTATAAGAGTCATCGTACTTCATAATGTGAGCTTGTTATTCTTATATGTAGCTTCCGTGTTACGTCATTGGCCAGTTTGTTATTGTAATCTAAACAGTTGATTAGTTCAGCCATCATCTAGGTATGACTCCCCTCCCCTCGTCCTTTTCCCCTTCCCCCCCCTCTCCTCTCTCCCTTTCTCCTCCCTTTTTCCTCTTTGATTGAGTGCTGGAGCTGATATTTTCTTGTTTTTGTTTTGAAGGTGGGTGGGGGAGAGGAAAGATAGAATGGTAGGGAAGGAGGGAGGAAGGAGAGGAAAGGGAGATATGATGGTAGATAGGTAATGGGTAAAGAGGAGATATGATAGATAGGGAATGAGGGGTAGGTAATGGGTAGTAGGAGGAGGAGAAGAGATAGGGTAATGGAATGGGGAGGAAAAGGAGGATATGATGGTAGATAGATAGTAATGGTAGATATATCAGTATGGGGGAAAGGAAGAAGGAAGGAGGAAAAGGAGAATCCTGATGGAGGCGGAGAGACACACACACACACGATATACTAGGATATACCAGGATATATCTCGTATTATAGCAGGATATACCAGGACCATAATACCAGGATATATACCAGTATTCTACCCCCCTGGGTTTGAAAGAAGAAGAGAAGGAGGAAGAGGAAGAATGATGAGGAGGAGGAGGGAAGAAAGAGGAGGGTGGAGGAGAAGCTAGGAGGAGGTGAAAGAAGTAGAAGAGGATCAGGAAGGAGAGTTGAGGAGGGGGAAGAGGAGCAACAGGAAAATTAGCAGAATGATGAATAGAAGGAGGTGGAGGGAAGAGGGAGAGGAACAGGAAGAAGTAGAAGAGAAACAACAGGAGAAGGAAGGAAGAGGGAGAGTAGAAAGAGGAGCAAGAGGAAGCAGAAGAGAAGCACCAGGAGGAGGAGTAGTAGTAGCAAAATGATGAATAGGAGAAGGGAAGAGGGAGAGGAGTAGAAAAAAGGGAAGGAAGAGGAGTAGAAAGAGAAAGGAAGAGGAATGGAAGGAGGAAGGAAGAGGAATAGAAGGAATGAAGGAAGGAATAGAAGGAGGGACGGAAAGGAATAGAAGGAATGAAGGAAGGAATAAAAGGAGGGACGGAAGAGGAATAGAGGGCAGGAAGGAAGTAATAAAAGGAAGTAAGTAATAGAAGGAAAGAAGTAGTAGAAGGAAGGAAGGAAGGAAGAGGAGTAGTAGAAGGAGGAAGGAGGGACGCCAGCCACTACACACGACCCAGCAATGAGTTATCCTTGAGTAAATAAACAAGGAGGTACACTATGTATTGCCGCAGTCAACCATGACATGATTTACAACACAAGCCGCGAGGAGGAGACGAGGAGACGAGGAAGAATGAAGGAGAAGACGTAGGAGAGGAAGAAGAATGAAGGAGAAGACGTAGAAGAAGCAGAAACATAGAAGGAGGAGGAGGAGAAGACGAGGAAGACGAACAAGAATGAAGGAGAAGACGTAGGAGAAGAAGAAAAATGAAGGAGAAGACGTAGAAGAAGCAGAAACATAGAAGGAGGAGGAGGAGAAGACGAGGAAGACGAACAAGAATGAAGGAGAAGACGTAGGAGAAGAAGAAGAATGAAGGAGAAGACGTAAGAGAAGAAGAAAAAGAAAACATAGAAGAAGGAGGAGAAGAAGACACAGAAGAAGAGTACAAAGATAACAAGAAGAAGAAATAGAACAACAATAACAAAACGACCACGAAGAGGATTACAAAGGAAAATGAACAATAATAAAAAAAAGGAAGAAAAACAAAAAAAGAAGGCGAAGAAGAGGAAGAAGACATAAAGCAAGAACAAGAAGACGAAGAACAAATATCAAACAGGTTTTATGATAATGTGGTGGTGGCGGGGAGGGAGGCGGGGGAGGGGGTTGAAATTGATGGCTGGTGGCTGAGGCAATATCTCTACTTGGTATATTAGCCAGTGGTCAGGTGAGGAAGCTGGATGGATTGAGTAATAGATAGATGGATGGATGGATAGATAGATGGGAAAGTTATAAAACCTAAACTAACTATAACACTATCCCAGGCTATATCGTCATTGTACTGAACGATATATAATGACTCTGATGCTTGAAGCTATTAACAATCAATGTCAGGAGGGAGATTGTGAGCATTAATTATCATATCATGAGCTGGTTAACTACTGAGCTATTGTGCTGACTACTGTGCATTATGGCTATTGTGAACGATACTCCTAAGGACGATACTCCAGACGATACTCCAAATATGATACTCCAAATACGATACTTCAAATACGATACTCCAAATACGATACTCCAAGCACGATACTCCAAATACGATAATCCAAATACGATACTCCAAATACGATACTCCAAATACGATACTCCAAATACGATACCCCAAATACGATACCCCAAATACGATACCCCAAATACGATACTCCAAATACGATACTCCAAATACGATACTCCAAATACGATACTCCAAATACAATACTTCAAGGTAAAAAAAAAGTACCTGAAATTAACTCGGTATTATGAGTCTTTAATAAACGATATACTTACCTGTCTCATCCGTAACTACCTGTAATATGTATATATAAATACCTTCCAGTACCGACTTTTACTGCAGGATACCATGAACTAGGTATCTGTCATGGTGTGTGTTTAGTACCTGGTAGTTTGTCTGTCATGTACGATACTTGTATTAGTTTGATCTGATTGTGTTCTGTTGATCTTGTTACGTTAGGTTAGGTTAGGTTAGGTTAGATTTTCGTTAGGTTAGGTTAGATTTTCGTTAGGTTAGGTTAGATTTTCGTTAGGTTAGGTTAGATTTTCGTTAGGTTAGGTTAGATTTTCGTAAGGTTAGGTTAGGTCAGGTTAGGTTTGCGTTAGGGTGGTTAATCTTAATGTGAAATAAGCTATGGTGCCTAATCTTCACGTGATCCAATTATGGTCCTGTCCACTACCTTCATCAGTATCTGTGTGAGGACAGCAACACCGGCCACCGTAACCAATGGGGGAAGACCTGCACCAGTTATTATGGAAATGACTCCTGGAGCTCCTGCCACTGTTCCCAGAAGCTCGTTCCAATTATTTTCAATGGAGTAAAACGGAGGTCGTGATTACCCGCGCGCGAGTCTGTGTTTGTTCAGGTGCGTGTGTCGCGGAGGCTCCCTACCTGCTAATAGGTGCACCACGCCGCCATTGCATACCGCTAAATTATACGCAAATATAAGAGCGAAATTAGGTATGCAAATGCCAAAACAAATAGGAAACGGTGTAGGAACGGCGAATAGAACAATGGCAGCCCTAGTCTAATTACAGGGTGGTGAGAGGTATTAATAATATTTATGCGTGCGGCGCTGTGTTTACGAGCGCCGCCATTGGTGGGTCGGCTCTCAACACAAGTCACCCTTCCCCAGATGATGTCCCGCTAACCCGAACAAGTGTTTAAATACGTTGCTTTTCTATGCACTTTTCCAGGAAATTTTTCCTTTTTGACGGTATTCCGGATTCCTTAAACTGACACAATCGTGCCTTCACCGCCTCTGGTACGGCTGTCGCCTGTCACCACCTCCAGTAAACGTCTTCAGGAGTCTCGGGCCCCGGCAGTGCCCGCCAACCCCCTCACCATCTGCTAAAGGAGAAGGGGAGCCATGGCGCGCCGAATATATTGTTTCTAATTGTTTTTAGTCGTACATAAATTTGGATATCGAGTCCCGGCTGTGGTAACTGTCGGAATGCACGGGGGGAGGTAAGGTGGTTGTTTACCCACCCCATCAGCGTCTGTCTGGTTGAGTGTTGATAAGATCTGCCGGAGCTACCGTAGTGGTGGTGGCGGCAACTAACTATGCATGGAGAAACGACCAGCAGGACTTATCGGGCATAATATGATGGCCTCTAAGAGCTATCGTATATATTATGAAGCTCTCCGTAGGTTATCGTCCATACTGCGGTGATCTCTGGTGGCTGGAGTGTCTGGCCTCACCTCCCTGCTGGGTCTAGCGTAGCGGCCATCATCAACTACCGTGAAGATGGTGACAAGAATAAAGAGGCTAACACGTCTTATGGCGGCCGCACGGAGCTTCATGTGTGTGAGTGTGTGTCCATCTGCTCAAACATTGGCATAAATTACTATGACCTTTAGGGCCCACAAAGCATCACATAAACCAACCCTCAAAAGGCTTCAATAAGGGCAATGGTAAACACGCAATGCTCACACACAACACACACACAACACACACACACACACACACACACACACACACACACACACACACACACACACACACACACACACACACACACGAGAGAGACACAACACACACACACAACACACACACACACACACACACACACACACACACACACACACACACACACACACACACACACACACACGAGAGAGACATACCGTGTAGAAACCTCCAGGTAACGAACCTCAAGTACTATACCTGGCGACCTCCAACATCTACCGTGGGAAAAAAAGTCCTCCACAAGACTCACGTGAGGTATCGTGAGGCCACATACTGGAGGTAACAAGCTCCGGAACTCTCGTGCGTCAACCTCCAGGAACCAAACTTATGAGGTACTGTAGAATATTGAGTTACGTTCTGTAGCAGCTATCGTTTAGTACTGTAGGATATTGAGTTTACGTTCTGTAGCAGCTATCGTTTAGTACTGTAGGATATTGAGTTTACGTTCTGTAGCAGCTATCGTTTAGTACTGTAGGATATTGAGTTACGTTTTGTATCAGCTATCGTTTAGTACTGTAGGATATTGAGTTTACGTTCTGTAGCAGCTATCGTTTAGTACTGTAGGATATTGAGTTACGTTTTGTATCAGCTATCGTTTAGTACTGTAGGATATTGAGTTACGTTCTGTAGCAGCTATCGTTTAATACTGTAGGATATTGAGTTACGTTCTGTAGCAGCTATCGTTTAGTAATGTAGGATATTGAGTTACGTTCTGTAGCAGCTATCGTTTAGTACTCTAGGATATTGAGTTTACGTTCTGTAGCAGCTTCGTTTAATACTGTAGGATATTGAGTTACGTTCTGTAGCAGCTTCGTTTAATACTGTAGGATATTGAGTTACGTTCTGTAGCAGCTATCGTTTAGTACTCTAGGATATTGAGTTTACGTTCTGTAGCAGCTATCGTTTAGTACTGTAGGATATTGAGTTACGTTCTGTAGCAGCTTCGTTTAATACTGTAGGATATTGAGTTAACGTTTTGTAGCAGCTATTGTTTAGTAATGTAGGATGCTATCGTTTCATCAAGAGGCGATTACCAACACTTACAGAAACTACTATCTGATATTAGTCTCGAGGTCCTTCAAAGTGGTACCATGTGTTAAGTTGTGGCCTTCTGGGGGTACCATGTGTTAGGTTGTGGCCTTCTGGGGGTACCATGTGTTAGGTTGTGGCCTTCTGGGGGTACCATGTGTTAGGTTGTGGCCTTCTGGGGGTACCATGTGTTGTTGTGGCCTTCTGGGGGTACCATGTTGTTTGTGGCCTCTGGGGTACCCATATGTGTTGTTGTGGCCTCTGGGGGCAATGTTAGGTTGGTGGCCTCTGGGGTACCTACAAAGTTAGGTTGTGGCCTTCTGGGGGTACCATGTGTTAGGTTGTGGCCTTCTGGGGGTACCATGTGTTAGGTTGCGGCCTTCTGGGGGTACCATGTGTTAGGTTGTAGCCTTCTGGGGGTACAATATGTTAAGCCCAGGTCCTTCCCTAATACAGTAATACAAGAGTCAGGCCCTTCCCTAATACAGCACTACAGTAATACAAGAACTGACTTCCATACTCAGGTACAACTTTTCATACACACCTCAATTAACACTTACAGGTAATAACGAGTGAATGAGGTTGGATTTACTCACCCAGAGAAACATTCACTTACTTACTCACTCACTCACTCACTCACTCACTCACTCACTCATTTAAAAAATACTCTCACTCTCTCACTTAAACAATCTCACACAAACTCACCAACATACTTACAAAAATAAACTCACTCACTTACTCACTCACTCACCTCCCCCCCTCATTCACTCACCCTCTCACTCACTCCCTCACCTACCCTCTCATTCATTCCCTCCTTCACTCACCCACCTCCTCCCTCACTCACCCACCCCCTCCCTCACCCCTCCCTCACTCACCCACCTCCTCCCTCCCTCACTCACTCATTCACTCACCTGTTACATATATCCTCATCAAGGTAGCCTCCCACCTGATCACACCTGCCCAAGATGTGGACGCTCTAAGCTGCCAGTTATTCAATTATCCTCTTATTATTTACACTTCCCATTAGTCTTCTTCTTTATTGTCTTGTTATTCATTACATTTATCTCTTCTCCATTGTGTTTTTATTTACAGTTCTTATTTATTTATTTTTTTAGTTATTATTTCCTCTATTATGTTTTTATTTAGTTCTTATTCTTTTTTTTATTTACTATTATTATTTGGTTAGTTATTATTTCCCCTCAATTATGTTTTCATTTATAATTCTTATTCTTCGTCTTTATTTTATTATTTATTTACAATTATTATTTCCTCTGTTTGATTTGCAATTCTTATCATTCTTGTGTATTGTTTTTATTATTGTTTATCATTCATACATACATACATACATACATACATACATACATACATACATACATACATACCCGCATATACAATTCTGCTATATATACATTCATTCATATACATATCTCTTTATATATCCAATCTTAACAAACCAGAGGGTAAAATACATTCACGTAGAAACATATGTATGTATGTATGTATGTATGGATGGATTTTGTGTGTGTGTGTGTGTGTGTGTGTGTGTGTGTGTGTGTGGTCAATATGTATTGGTGTATGAATGTAAGTCTAACATAAATACGTATATGTATGTATATATTGATGACAGCGTGCTTGCGTTTATCCATATATGTATTTAATGTATACAGTACATAAATATACATATACACATATATAAATCAGTGATGGTAATTAGCAGGGAATGTGGTTGTAATGTGACGTGTTGGTGACGTGTTGGTGACGTGTTGGTGATGTGTTGGTGACGTGAAGTGGATCTGGTAAAGTTTAGGAAGTGATGTGTGAGGCGAGGGGAGGCGCTATTGTAGTGGGAGGGAGGAGCTATTGTAGTGGGAGGGAGAAAATATTGTAGTAGGAGGGAGGAGCTATTGTAGTGGGAGGGAGAAAATATTGTAGTAGGAGGGAGGAGCTATTGTCATGGGAGGGAGAAGCTATTGTAATAGGAGGGAGGAGCTATTGTAGTGGGGGCAGGAAAGTATTGTAACTACTAGCAGAGCCTTGAAAAGATAATTAATTTAATAGCTTTCAACACACATAGTTAACATTCCTTTCCCGATCTTAAGCACACGTGATTTACCCTATTGAGAGTCACCTTTGTTTAGTGTCGACCAGCGCCATCATCACCACGACAGACTGGAACAATAATCTGGTCTCATTTATTCAAGAGTTCTATCGACTTGTAACATGCAACAGCTAATAAGATTTTTTGCCTCTTTGTATCATGCAATGGTGTCTTTTCATCTATGTGAGTCGTGTGATTGTCCTCATTGTACTCACCACTACGACATTGTCCTCACCACTACATTGTCCTCACCACTACATTGTCCTCACCAGTACGCCATGCAACATCTATACTTCATGACAAAGGTTTATCTTTTTTTTTTATTATATAGTCACGTCATCTTTGTACCATTGCAACAATAACATGAAAATAGTATCAATTTGTAACATGTCTTTTCACTGCCACACACTGCATGGTTTACCAGTGCCATCACAGCTTCATTATGCTAGAATGATTGTACTGCATGTTGCATTAGAGAAAAAAGATGATAAATGATGTCTTACTCACCGTCCCTGCGGGTGTGTCTTGTCCTGACGCTAGAGTAGTTCGTTTTTTCCTACCAACTTGGTCAGGCGGTTTTTTCCCTGGCTTGGTTCACGTGACGACTCCCATGAAGAATTTATTCCCGCTGTGGTGCGTGAGTTTATGGCTTATAAAATGTCTAAATTGATAGTCTGTGTCAATAGGTTCAGCCAATTGCTAACATTATTGATTTTTGGTTGTGTTTTTGTGTGTGTATCTTGGCATCTATCTCACCACCCCACCTCCCATTCCTTCCCTCCCTCCCTTGTCTGGCCTCCGTTCCTCCAAGATGGAAGAAAGTCGGTAATGCGGCATAAAAACAATTTATACTCGATTGTATTTCTATTCTTTCGGCTGAAATATCAGTTTTTAATGACCCCAAGACTGAACCTGCGACATAAATACCTTTAGATCCACGTAAACAGAAGCTATTAAAGCGATAAGCAATATGTGTTGTGTCAAGGTGAAGTGAGCTGACCCCGGAGAGAAGTGGCGGCCTGGTGTTGACTGTGGCGTGAGGCAGGGTAGTGTTGTATCTCCTCTTCTATATCAAATTAATGATAAATATCAGGATATAACCAGAAATGTGTAAGTATTAACCTTAACATTACGGAAGATAGAGACAATGGGGATACATCACATCTCTGAATGTATCCAACGACAGTACTGTATATCATTTACTCCTATATGGTATTAAATTGTCTAAACATAATTCTCGTCAAAACTCTTAGATGGATCAATAGCATATTCACATGTTGCCACCAAACTCTTTATGACCTTCACGACAGGAACAAAACAGTGTGTGCTCTGGTTGTGTTGATTTACGGGATATTTAGTCATTATTAAAAGCGTGTGAGCAGTACTTGTGGCTCGCCTTCCTACTGAAGAATACATGTCTTGGTTAAGATAGGTGGTTTTTTTTTGCGTCTTTGTTTCATCACCATTGAACAAAAGGTACAGAGTTTCGTACATAGAATAGTGAATAATAAACTCCTGTACATGCACGTGTGTGAGTTACTGCTGCTGTGTGTCCAACGATGTTAAAAAAAATTGAATTAATTCTTCAAAAGTCTGAGAATTTGATATCAAGAGTTGAGGGCTTGTGTATTCTGTTCCCGCCTTGCGTTACCACCAACACCCAGTCACCACGGAGTTCTTGCACCGGGGTGGGGGGGGGGGGTAGGATTACATACAGGGTGGCTCAGAATTCTTTTATCAAATGTTCAAACTTCTTGTTATTGAACTTAATACACATGTTACCTCTGTGACACATGATCGGGTGACCAATATGTTATGTTTGAGGAGTGTTCAGCGGCCGAGTGGATACATCGCTCACCTCCTGCCTCTAAGTGGTCGTTGGTTCACACTCGGGGGGCGTTGCCTGTCCACCCAACTGTGTATAGGTGTCCCACTATTTAGTTTGGAAAGTGAATGTGATGTAGTACAGTACTGACCACACTGCCTGTTTGTATACCGAAGGTTTAATGTTCAGTATACTGTATCCGCGCTGCGCCTCATACGCCGTCAAGCCTTCGAGACTCACTTTCATTGTTATTAGTTGTCTGGTCTAGTTATCAGAATACCTTATGTTTATCATGTTTATCCCTTTCTTCTTATTTTGCCTTTAATGTCCGGTCGATATCCCCAAAGCAGCTGAGAGGATAAGGCCGGAATTTCACACACACACACACCCACACACACACACACACACACACACACACACACACACACACACACACACACGTACTGGTGGTGGTGGTAATGGTGGTAGTTATAATGAAGACATAGATGACGTTGATGGAAGTAGTGAGGAGAAATATATTGAAGAGAGAGAGCGCAGTAACAGCTGTAAGGTTATAATTATTTCCACCACTTTTCCTGTGATGGTGATGTGGTAGGGTGAAGGTTGTAGGGGTTGTAGCGAAGATGGTGATGGTACACAGTAGGTAGTAGGGATGGTGGTGGTGTGGTCGTGGTTATGGGGCAGGTTGTTGTAGAGATGGTGGTAATGATGATGTGGTTGTGGTAGGGGGCAGGTGTTGTGGTTGTGTGGTGGTCATGGTATGGTTGTGGTCGGGGCAGGTGTTGTTGGTGGTCATGGTATGGTTGTGGTCGGGGCAGGTGTTGTTGGTGGTCATGGTATGGTTGTGGCTGGGGCAGGTGTTGTGGGTGGTCATGGAATGGTTGTAGGGGAAGGGTGTTGTGTGGTCATGGTATGGTTGTAGAAAGCAGGTGCTGTGGGTGGTCAGTGCAGTATGGGTTGCAGGTTGTAGGTGTTGTGGTTGTTGGTGGTCATGGAATGGTTGTGGTAGGGGGCAGGTCTTCTTTTCGTCTGTTTCTCCTCTCCATTCTTTACTTCTTATCCATCATCCTTATACTCCTCCCTTAAGTCATTCCTTTATCAGTTTTCTCCATCTTTTACATTTAATTTATTCCCTCTCTTCTCTGGTCCTTAAACCAATCCATCCCTAATCCAGAGTTAATCTTTTTATCAATTATTCTTCTATCTTCCATTTCCTTAAACCAATCCATCCCTAATCCCCTAATCTTGAGTTAATCTTTTTTATCAATTTTCCAACTAATAAATATTCTTTCGTCTTCTACTTACACTCAATCGTTAACCTGATAGTTATAAAAGTCAGTGTTGTTGTTGTGATCTGGATTTATGACGTATACTCAGGAGCTGTTAAGACAAAAACCTTGGAGGGAAAAGGCATAAATTCTCCCTGATTATAGATGGTATATAACGGGGTCGATTTATCCACTACATAACTCGTATTTATGCACCGATTTACGACTTGGTGATTAAACATTTTGGAATTCTCTCTCTCTCTCTCTCGTGTGTGTGTTCGTTCTCTCTCTCTCTCTCTCTGTGTGTGTGTGTGTGTGTGTGTGTGTGTGTGTGTGTGTGTGTGTCTGTCCCTCTCTTTCTCGTGTGTGGGGTGTGTGTGTCTCGTGTGTGTGTGTGTATGTGTGTGTGTGTGTGTGTGTGTGTGTGTGTGTATGTGTATTGTCTCTCTCGTGTGTGTGTGTGTGTGTGTTTCTCTCTCTCTCTCGTGTGTGTGTGTGTGTGTTCTGTCTCTCTCTTCTCTCTCGTGTGTGTGTGTGTGTTCGTCTCTCTCTCTCTCTCGTGTGATCACTACATTAAGCTAGACCGTAACTTAAGAGTATTTGCATGAACGCTTCCTCACTAAATCATAACTTACGACTAATACCACCAGATCTCTTCATCAGCTGAGGCCGTAGAGCAGATACTAACTTACGACACTTTATGATCGGCTTCCTTAGTAGATCTTAACTTAGGAGAGTCATCAAGAATGCATAAATTTGCCTCAATAGCCACTTAGTTGATGTTAATATCCCGGTGTTGAAGGGGTCATTTGCTCATATTTCATGCTGTTTAAGTAATGCAGTGTGACCGACGTCTCTGGGTTAAAATGGGATTAGGTGGAGGTTTTAGTCACCCTGGCTTAGCTTGGCTTGTTTAACCTCATGATTAAACACTTGAACGTTAATCTGAGCTAACCTAACCTGACATAACATGACCTAACCTAACCTAATTTGACATAACCTATACAAACCTAATCTGACATAACCTAACCTAACTTAACTTGAGCTAACCTAACCTACTCTAATGTTAATCTAATCTGACACAATCTAACGCTAACCTAACCTAACCTAACCTAAAATACCAAGGTAGCGTTAGTGATTAATCGTCTGGTAAAATTAGCTGGGGGTTAAACTCCACTACTGGTGAACCATGAACCACACATACCCAGCATGATTCACTTTGGTTCATCACGGTCCAGCACGATCTACTTCTGTCCATTGTGGTTCACCTTGGTCCATTTCTCCTTAGCGTGGTTCACCGTTGTCCACCTTTACTCACTTTGGTTCACCTTGGTCCATCTCTGCTTAGCGTGATTCACCGTGGTCCACCTTTAATCAGCATAATACACCTTGGTCCACCTCTGCTTGGTTCACCGTGGTCCAACAGGTCACCAGAGTAACATGAGAGCTCTGGTCCACATTGTTACCCTCATTTTAACGTTCCTTCATTTGTTTATCCAACCCATCACACCATTATTTGTGGCACTTGACGGTAAAATATACACCATACGTTCTCGTCTGTTTTCATTACCTCCTCAGAGTCTCTTGTTATAGTACATATATTATTCGTTAACTATATGAGTACTTGTACAGTTATTTATGTACTTCGCGTGTACCATTCATTTGTTTCTTATCGTTTTTTTGTTGTACTTTTAAGCTCGTGTGGCGATACTACTTAAGCTTGGCTATTCCTCATGGGTGTACGTTCCGTGGTATTCGATACTTGCCCTCCCCTTGTATTTAGGCATAATAAAAACAGTAATTTATTATGCGTAATAAGGCCACCTTTTGTGTTGATGAAGGAGGTCCGGTACAACAACTAGAGCAGCAGCAGCAGGCACCACCACCTCCCACCCATGCGTCTGGCAGCTGTGTGTGTATGTGCGTGCGTTCCACCGCCCCCCTGTTTATTCGTATCAATTATGGTGGGAGTTTATCACAAGGTAGACGAACCTTAAGCACGGACCACGAGAGCTGAGGTCCGCCAATAATATTCAGATATGAATAAAATATACCTGGCTTTATTTATCACCTATGAACGTCGACACGAAGCAAAAGGATACTGGCACTGTTATTGTTCACTTTATTCACTTTGTGTGTGTGTGTGTGGCAGCCAAAGGGCTGAAAATATAGTCAACAGGGATGATGAAAGTTACATAATTGGGGAATAAGTCACTTGATTGACAATGATATACAAGTATTACATTTAATAACAAAGGGAAGAAGGTCATTCAACAGGGAATTTCAGTATAGTAATAATACAGGGAATAGGTAGTAGGCAGCTATCAAACAGGGAGGTACTACCGCCTGGGAAGATATTGGCAGCAAAATGTGTTGTCTAATGGTAAACCCTGCTGCCATATGGCATCACAAAAATTGTGACCAAGTCCCAGGTTGCTGATCTGACTGACTTTGTCTCATTTACACACAATTACAGGGTCTCAATTGTTTCTCTTACTGTGACAACACAACACATCGTTTCTCACTCTTGGTGTTTTATTTTTCATGGTGCAATTTGTTTCTTCTTTTGCCCCCCGGCCCCGATGTGGGTCACCTGTGCCCGGGTGGGCTAATCCCCATAAACAGGTAAGATGGACAGGGAGTGTAGACACGGGTTAACTACGAGTTGCTGATCATTTTTACTGTACGATGGTTGGGACTGGGCTGTTTTTATAGCTGTCAGTACGCGCTCGTATGGGCTGGATGCGGTTGTGGTGTCGCACAGCAATTCGCTGGCAAGGAATCTCGGGTGGGAATAGTAGCAGGTGGCGGGTAAGGTAGCCAAATTGATGGAAACAGTAGACACTGGAAGTTGTAAGTAAATTGATGAAAACAATAATTTCAAACTCCATTCGAAATCACCTGGAGAAGCACAAGTTGATCAATGATTCCCAACATGGCTCCACAAGTGGGCGTTCATGTATGACTCATCTATTGACATTCTTTTTTCAGTTGTTTTCAAATCAGTGGATGATGGGCACGATTGTAATGTAGTATATCTCGAATTTTGCAAGGCCTTCGAGAGTCCCCCACTAAAGACTTAACACGAAAGGTGGTGGCACACAGAATTAGAGGAGACATTCTAAAATGGATTTGGGTGTGGGTTACGGGACAGAAAACGAGTAAGCATTAACGGCACGAAATCCAATTGGGGTAACGTCACTAGTAGAGTTCCCCAAAGCTCAGTACTTGGACCATTATTATTTATTATATACATAATACGACATAGATATAGGCAAAGGCAGCAACATAAGTAAATTTCCTGATGACACTAAAATAGGGCGTGTAATTAAGTCTGACGAGGACTCCGCAAAACTACAGGAAGATCTAAACAAATTTTTCGCATGGTCTGAAAAATGTCAGGTGAAATTTAATGTGGACAAATGTAAAGTACTTAGTCTAGGAGATGTAAACAGAGAAACCAGATAACAGATGAACAACGTTGTTATAGAGAAATCCGACTGTGAGAAAGATTTAGGAGTAATGATGTGTAGGAATCTTAAACTAAGTCAACAATGTGTATTTGCTCGAAACAAATCTAATAAAGTACTTGGGTTCATCCAAATGAGTGTTAGTTACAAGACTAGCGAGTTCATCCCAAAATTATATCTTGCGTTTGTGAGACCTCATTGGATTACGCAGTTCAATTCTGCGTCACCGTACTACCGAATGGATATAGAATCCCAAGAAAGAATTCAAAGGAGTGACAACACTAATACCAGGCATTAGGAACCTGAAGTACAGAGACAGGTTAAAGCATCTTAATTTGCACTCCCTCGAGAGACGTACAGTGGGGGACGATATGATCAAAGTGTATAAATGGAAGTCAAGGCTAAATGAAGGTGATATAACAAAGGTATTCAAACTATCCAACCAGGAGCGAACTGTTAACAATAGTTTTAAATTAGACAAATTTAGATTTAGGCGCGAGATAAGTAAACATTGGTTTGGAAATAGAGTAGTGGATGAGTGGAACAAGTTACCAAATATCATCATTAACTCGAACACGCTGGGTAGCTTCAAACATAGGTTGGACGGATATATGAGCGATAGGGGTCGGGTGTAAACGGGACTGCCCAGTATGGGCCAATAGGCCCGCTGCAGTTTCCTCCATTCTTATGTTCTTAGAAGCTTCTCACCAAACTTACAGATGAGGTCGTGGTGGTGATCAGAGAAAGCCGAGAGGGTCAGTGTGTTGTGCGTTTCTTAATGTGAGGAGTAGGAGAAGGAGAGAATAATCTTGCATGCCCTCTTCTGCACTTTTTTATGTGTTTTCGTTGTGTGGCATTTAAGGATGAAGGTCAGGCAAGGAAAGTATAGGTGAACTTTGGAAGTATGAATGTTGAGTAAGCACTGAGGAGCTCGGGCGCGGGAACTCCTAGGGACTTGAGACGACGATGGAGGTGGTGACGAAAACTGAAGGATTTGACAATTGCACTGATGTGTGCTTTCCAATTTAGTTTGTTATATTTGCTGACGCCAATGTAATGGGGGGAGGTGGGACATGGTCGGAGGAGAGGTTGATGTGCATAACCATGGTCTTGGTATGGTTGATGGTGAAGTGGTTGTTGGTGGCCCAATTTTGGAGACTATTTAATATATCCTGGAGGGCGGAGCAGTCAGGAGCCGAATTTTTCACACTGATCCCATGGTGAAGTCGTTGACATATTTCCAACGACTGGGAGTTTCCCTCGGGGCGTAATTGATAAGCATGAGGATGCCTTGGGGGACACCAAAGGTGAGTGACTGAATGTTGGAGACAGCCCCTCGGAAGCGTACGGCTTGGCGTCGGTCACTAAGGAAGTCTGTAAGCCATGGTATAAGATTTCTCCGAAACCCGAAATCGATAGCTTTGTTGATGACTAAATTTTGGTCGACTAGATCGAATACCTTGGTGAAATCAATGGAGGAGACAGCCACAGACGTCTTTCGTTTTTCCAGATGACAGTATATGTAGTCGAAAAAGCTGAAACGACAGTGAGTGGTGTAGGATCTATGGCGCCTGCAATATCAGTCAAAAACGAAAGTTTCGAAGATAAGCTGGGTATTGGGTGATGCCAATGGGTCGTAACTCGTTTAAGGTTTATGAACTCATTGATTTGGGCGCTGGTGAAACTTACGAAGTGTGTGCGTGCGCGCGACAGTAGACTGCCAAAGCGGCTACTTTACAATCACCTGACGAGTAGTAAACGCAACGCGGACGGGTAACTGAAAAGGTATAAGAATAGTCTTAAGACAAATGAGAAAAAGTGACAAATCGACCCCCTCACCTGGGAGACGATTACCCCACACCGTAACGCTTGGAGGATCACCACACGAGAAGGTGTCAATACTTTCGAATTAGCCCGACTGCAAACCGAGGCAGACAGCGTCAACGCCGGAAAGACGCTGTTGACGCCTCTCCCACACTAGATGTAGCCCTCCACATGTGCAACATCTGTGAACGACTCTGCCAGTCCCGTAACGGCCTCTTAGTCACCTCAGAACTCACCAACGAAGGTGACATCTTTAATAACTTGTGGTAACATTATGAGATGTTCTTTTTACCACCATGCTATTGTACTATTCCAGATGATACTAAATGTTACATAATACTTCCTTGAGATAAATGTATAGTATACCTATATGAGGTGCCTAAAAGAGAGCTCAGGTTCTCAACTGGCTCAGCCATGTTAATATTGTTATTATTATCCACTCTGTATCTGTGTTTTTCTGGCTAAATAAACTATTTCAATTCAATTCAATTCAATTCAATTCATTGTATCATAGGTGATGATCGTCATACTCGATTCCGAGTGACAGCAAGGCAGTAGGAGCTGTGTTTGCGTAGGTGTGCGTGGGTGCGTATGTGCGTGTGTGAGTGCATAATAATAATAATAATAATAATAATTAACGGTTTATTGAAAAAGTTCTGCAGCCCGAAGGCTGAAAATATACATTGGACATAAATGACTTATTACATACATTGGTGGTTTAACAAAAGCCTTCATTAGAGAAAGGTAAAGGAACATACAGTGAACATTCAGATTAATGTAGGTGTTGAACAGCAAAAACGTAGTGTAGTAACTCCCTCCCAGATGGTATTAGGAGGGACCTCACGTGGTGTAGTGGTTCCCTCACAGATGGTGTTATGAGGGGCCTCAATACGTGGTGTGTGGTAGCACTCTCACAGATGGTGTTATGAGGGCTCCCACGGGCGTAGTGCACCCTCTCATGATGGCGTTATGAGGGCCTCACGGTGTAGTAATTTCACAGATGGTGTTATGAGGCCTCACGGTGTAGAATTCTCAATAGATGGTAAGTGAGGGCCCCACGTGGTGTAGTAATTCCTCACAGATGGTGTTATGAGGGCCTCACGGGTAGCACCTTCACAGAGGGGCGGAGGGGCCTCACGTGGTGTAGTAATTCCCTCACAGGTGGTGTTATGAGGGGCCTCACGTGGTGTAGTAACTCCTTCACATATGGTGTTATGAGGGGCCTCACGTGGTGTAGTAGTTCCCTCACAGACGGTGTTCTATAAGTGAGGTGTGGTCCCAGGCCTTCCTATCGTAGACGGATTAACACATCGCTGGCTGTTGGGTCTCACGTTATCACTGGGTACCTGGGACCTCACTGTGTGAAGGTCAACTTGGGTACCACTGTTACTGTTGAGTTGTTCTCACTGACTTAAGCACTGTTCACCACTGTTCACCTCTGTTTAACACTGGTTCCATTCCTTTTCCAAATGAAATAGTAACTTCTGGCAGAACTTGTTGATATTCCGGTGGGGAGGAGGGTTCAGGGGAGGGGGTTGGTATGGGCCAACATAACAGTTGACCTGGCTGCTCTGAGAGGAGCGCCAGGTACGTCTTGACCCTTCGGTGGTCAAGGATGTAGCATGTGTGTATATGTGTGTGCCTACATATATGCGTGCGAGTGTGTTAATATTACCAATTAATATATCATTAAAATTTTTATTCGAGTCATATTGAAATTAATTAGTCATGTTAGGAATCAAGGGCCACGTGTCCTTCTTCATGTTACATGTATGATGTGTCAGGCCACAGGTGTGACAGGATGTTATTTGACACCTGCTTGTACGCCCCACTGAATATGAACACCTGCAGTCAACAGATGCGTGGTGGGGTAATGTGGCTTACCTGTGTGGGACCATCACCTGTGGAAGTACACGGTATTGATAACAAACCTGAAAATTCGAGACAGGTGTGTGAGCTGGACTGTACTGTACACACATATATGTAAAAGTGAAAGCTACAACGCTATGTCTCTTATATGTAGTGCAGCTTGGGGTACACATTTAATATTTTCACCATAAATAATATAACCACAATGTGACAGACAGACAGACAGACGTACCATGACCTCAGTGATATAATTTATGACCGTCAATCTAAGTGATATTTTATTTCACATGTCAATAATTTTTACCAACTAGTCTCTTAATTAGATATTTTTAAGTGATTTTGCGATATAATATAAATGTTAGTGTGTGTGTGTGTGCGTGTGCGTGTGTGTGTTAATTAACCATCAAAGTGGAATAAATTAAAATTCAGTAACACGTAATAAATTCCGCAATGAAATTCAACATGGCGGACGTTCCTTCCAGGTAAGAATCATCACGTGTCTTAATAGTAGTAAAGATGTATATCGTGTTTTATAACCAGGCAATAGTGCACCACCAGCCGGCCACATTCCTCCTCACCTCCCATCACCCACGATTCTTAATATTTCTACTTTACCACTCCACTAACCACCACTATCCTTTCACTTCACTCCTCTCCTTCTCCTCCTCACCTCCCCCCCTCCTCTCCCCACCCCTCCCCAGTGAAGTAATCCCAGGTGTGTGTGTGTGCCGGTAGAATCACTGTAGCTCCGGAAGGTGAGATGATTCTATGTCTATACCTTAAAGTTAAAATTACATCGTTATATTTTGTTCACATCTGTACCCTTTTTTTTACATTGGATTAGTTAAATAAATTTCAAAGTATCTATATATCCATGTTATTGTACACCGAGTCATTTATTTGAGTCACTTAACTCTTTGTAAGTATCTGTACCCAAGTTGTTCTTCACAGTGGGTCACTTACTTATATCACTTAACATTTGCTTCAGTGTCGTGTGTTAGTTGAAGTTTTTATGGCCATTAGGGTATCAACACTCTGCTCCATGGCGTGAGGCAGGTGACACCAGGCTGTGGAGTGGGGTGTGGGGGAGGGGGTAGGTGACGCCAGGCTGTGGGGTGCTGTGTGGGGAGGAGGGAGTTGACGCCAGGCTGTGGGGTGGGGTGGGGGAGGAGATGATGCCAGGAGGTGGTGTGTGTGGGGGGGGTTGAGGTCATACTGTGGGATGGTGTGTGGGGGAGTGGGAGGTGACGCCATGCTGCTGTGGGTGGGGTGGGGTGATGGGGAGGTGACGCCAGGCTGTGGGGAGGTGTGTGTGTGTGTGTGTGTGTGTGTGTGTGGGAGGGTGACGATGCTGTTGGGTGGTTGTGGTGTGTGGTGTGGGGGAGGTGAGGGCTGGGGTGGTGGGGAGGGGACCAGGCTGTGTGGGGTGTGTGGGGGGGTGGGCTGTGGGGTGGTGTGTGGGAGGGGGGCTGGGGCTGGGGGTGTGTGTGGGGGGGGTGGGGGAGGGGAGGTGAGGCTGTGGGGTGTGGTGTGTGTGGAGGGGGGGTGCAATGGGGTGGTGTGGGGGAGGGTGACACCAGGCAGGCTGTGGGGTGGCGTGTGGGGGGAGGGAGGTGGCTGGGGTGTGGGGACACTGGGGGAGGGGAGGGTGACACTAGGCTGTGGGGTGGTGTGGGGAGGAGGGAGGTGACGCAAGGCTGTGGGGTGTGTGTGGGAGGGGGGGACCAGGCTGTGGGTGTGGGCTGTGGGGTGTGTGTGGTGGCGTGGGCACTAGTGGGGGTGGTGTGTATGGGGAGGGGAGACACCAGGCTGTGGGGTGGTGTGTGGGTGGGAGGGGGGTGTGGGAGGGGTGTGTGGGGGAGGTGACTGTGGGTGTGGGGAGGAGGAGGTGACGCAAGGCTGTGGGGTGGGTGTGGAGGGTGGCACCAGGCTGTGGGGTGGTGTATGGGGAGGGAGGTGCCGCCAGGCTGTGGGTGTGGGGGTGTGTGGGGTGGTGTGTGGGGAGGAGGAGGGGCAAGGCTGTGGGGTGGTGTGTGGGGAGGGGGACTAGGCTGTGGGGTGGTGTATGGGGAGAGACAGGAGCTGTGGGGGTGTGTGGGTGGGTGGGAGAGGTGCCAGGGCTGTGGGGAGGGGGGGTGGGAGGAAGTGCGCCAGACTGTGGGGTGGTGTGTGGGGGGGGAGATGACTAGGTGTAGGGGGTGGTGGGGAGGGTGGAGGTGGGGGTGGTGTGACACCAGGCTGTGGGGTGGTGTGCATCGGGAGGGGGAGGTGACACCAGGCTGTGGGGTGGTGTGTGGGTGGGGTGGAGCTGACGCCAGGCTGTGGGGTGGTGTATGGGAGGGGAGACGTCAGGCTGTGGGGTGGTGTGTGTGGGGAGGGGAGGTGACGCCAGGCTGGGGGGTGTGGGGGGGAGGAGGTGACACCAGGCTGTGGTGTGGTGTGTGGGGGGGGGAGGCACTAGGCTGTGGTGTGGTGTATGGGGAGGGGAGGTGACACCAGGCTGTGGGGTGGTGGGAGGGTGGAGGTGAAGCCAGGCTGTGGGGAGGGGGGTGTGGGCGGGGGAGGTGACGCCAGGCTGTGGGGTGGTGTATGGGGGAGGGGGAGGTGACGCCAGGCTGTGGGGTGGTGTTTGGGTGGGAGGGGAGAGGTGTGGGGAAGGAGGAAGGTGATGCCAGGCTGTGGGGGGAATGCTATGCTGATTTGATGTAGAATATTTAGATTACGTGAGGATTCGGCACATCAGTTTATTTTGTCGTAAGATTTACCTAACCTAACCAAAAATTTATAGGTTAGGTTGTTGTTATAATGTTATTACTGTGCTTCAACAACTAAGGTCTTTGTTTTCAAGTCATATACGGTTCACTGCCTTAATCTCCAAGGCATCACTCGTATAAAACTTAACACGTATTCTAAGTTCACGTTCATTCATTTTAACCCACTTCTCTGCTTTCTGTTGCGAGGAGAAATGTTAATTATCTATAAAAATGTTAACAGTAATGTTAATTTTTCTTTATAGTTATTGTTAATATTTTTGTTTGTTTATCTCATTTAATATTCTTTAAATTTCTAAAAGAAGTTTATTACTTGTCTTAAAAAAAAAAAAATATATATATATATATATATAGCATATATATATATATATATATATATATATATATACATATATATATATAATTTTTGCTGGTAGTCTGTTGATTATAGTCTGATCAGCACGTTGCATAATTTGAGAAGGCACATCATCCAGTTGTGGTTGGTGGTTATTAATTACTGATAACAAATTTTATGTATGAAATAAATATATTTTTAACTCTAAATTTACAATGAATATATATATATATATATATATATATATATATATATATATATATATATATATATATATATATAGAGTGATTTCACCCTCAAATGCATCATCACACAGCTGGGCTTTCTCTCACAATTTTCCTCAAGATCAGAAACACTAAAAAAAAAGGTTGAGGAAATTAACATGAAAGAAACTAAATTTTTTTTCTTTGGTAAAATTTTCTTAAATAATTTCACTTATCAGGTGTTGTTATATTTAACAATTTCCAAATAATATTTATATTTCGGTGGTCTTTTGTAGGAAGAGAGAGAAGGTGACTAAAACATCATCACATGTTGTAAAACTGTATTGAAATAAGAGCACAGAGGACAAAGTTCACTATCCACACACAGGGTCTGCCCGGGGCGCTGCTGGCCCACCTACAGTCAAGGTCAAGATTATTTCAAGATTTAGTAGGGAGACTTAGGCTAGGGTTGAGGTACTTATAAGGTAGGTACACTAAGTTAGTATTGTTAGCACAGTTGATGGACGGATCAGTACAGCAACAAAGGTAAACACAAAACTTAAATACTGCAATACATGGAGTTCACAAGAAGCACCTTAAGTGACGACAGCTGGAGCATCAACGAGGGGAGCAGGTGGCACTCACGAGCTCTGCTGCCTCTCAGCCTGCTGGAGTATACATTGTTTCATTGTTACCTGTGGGAACACTGCCCCACTACTCGCTCTGACGTAATATTTCATTGTTTACTTAAATAACCACTGCCTCACAGTTCACCGTAAGAGTTACTGAATCATCGCTACTTTGGGTAACCACTGTCTCGTAACATCCTATAATTCTCAACATTCTAGTGTGATTATAGACATTCTGTTTCTGAAGATTCCCGGACCTCTGGTGGGCGGGGGTGGGCGTGGTGCGGTAGAGAAGGGAGGTGTGGGAAACCCCCATCTCACGTCACAACATCGCCGTGTTTACGCTGCATCTCCAGGCGCAGTTCGTGTTCCCGAGCCCGAAGTCGCAGCTCAGCGATGGACGATGCCCGGCGATCTTGATCGACCCCGCCCGCGGGTGCCGCCGGAGGTGACGAGCGCCCCCGCGTGGTCCCGCTCACTCTGGATACCTCTGGGGGCGTGATGGGTGGTGGTGGGGCGACCAAAGGCGGCTGCAGGGCAGGGACTGAGGCCAGGAGGGCGGCGTAGTCTGACTCTGGCAGCTTGGGTCTGGAGGAGAGCCCCGCTAGGAGGTGTGTGAAAGAAGGCGGGTAGTGGTGCGGTGCCATGAGGCCGGCGCGGTACTGGTGCAGTTCCCGCAGCCCTGACATACCTGCCAGGTAGCCCGCACCCGGCAACAGCTGCGCCGCCGCTGCTTGTAGGTAAGATGACGGCAGTCTGGACGCCGACGGAGGTAAAATTGGAGGCGAATCAAAACTATGCGGCTTCCTGATGTAGCCGAGGCCGGCGAAGGGGCTGGAGATGGTGGGAGGGAGGGCAGGGTTCTGGAGGGGCAGAGGTGCTGACGAAGGGAAGGCGCCGTACGGGTGAGTCGACGGACCAACCTTCTCCTGCTTCCTCCACTTGGCCCGCCGGTTCTGGAACCACACCTGGCGGAGGAAAAAGAACCAAGTTAGAAATAAGGTTCTACTGAGGAAAATAAAACACTGCCCTAATGCTACAACCTTAAGTTATTTTTCAATGAAACACCAAGTCAGAGAGAGATTCTGTTTATGTATTGAGTTAGTCACCGACACACAACCCCGAGATAATTTCTATTGAACAAACACAACATTAATGAATTACCCTATAAACATGTCCTTATCCCCCCCCCTCAACCATAACAACTACTTGGCATCACACACCTCCCCCACCCGCCAACACACACAACCACGTCACGTCGTTCACTACAGCGCCACCATAACATCACTCCTCACTGCTAACTCAGGTCTAGTTCTCAACATAATAAAAGTTAAGGAGCCGGCCAGTGGATAAATCCTCTCCTTCTCTACCTTAATTATGTGTCCGAGTCTCTCTCCGGTACTTAAGTTCCTATCAGGTTTTATCATGATACTTTCAGCCTCACTTAGTTTGGCCAAGAATTATTTACAGTTTTGTTAAATGTTTCTTATGCAATTAACCGGATATTCTCTCATAAGTAAAACGCCGGTCATTAGTATAGATGACCGGCACTATAGATGTTGGGTTTCAAGAGTCTCACCTGGGGAACACCTGAAGATTAGCCCTCTCCCAGGAAGAGTTAGGGTGTCTAATCATCAGGTGAAATAAGTCTTTGGGGCTAATCTTCAAGTGATACGATCCGAGTCTTTGCCATATGGTTTTTGACGTAACAACAGGGAAACAAAAACACGAAGATCCAAACGATTTCCGGATTATTTACAACTTAATGGATTACAGTCGTGTATATTACAGGTATCGGGTGTTTCTCTGTGACTACCGCTATGCCTACCAGCACTCCTCCACCTACTCCTACCACTACCAGCACTCCTCCACCTAATCCTACCACAACCAGCACTCCTCCACCTACTCCTACCACTACCAGTACTCCTACTCCTACCACTACCAGCACTCCTCCACCTCCTCCTACCACTACCAGTACTCCTACTCCTCCCACAACCAGCACTCCTCCACCTACTCCGACCACTACCAGCACTCCTCCACCTACTCCTACCACAACCAGCACTCCTCCACCCTACCACTACCACTCCTACCCCCCACAACCAGCGCTCCTCCACCTACTCCACCACTCACCAGCACTCCTTCACCCACTCCTACCAGTACTCCTTACTCCAACCACTACCAGCACTCCTTCACCTACCTCCAACTCCTCCACCTACTCCTACCACTACCAGCACTTCTCCACCCCGTAATTGCTGCCTCTAAAGTGTTCATCGGATCCCTAGAATTACCTCCTGATACAAATTAAACCATTTTGATTCTACTAAGGGACGTGTGTGAGTGTGTGTGTGTGTGTGTGTGTGTGTGTGTGTGTGTGTGTGTGTGTGTGTGTGTGTGTCTGTTGTCTCTGTCTACTGTACGCGTGTTCTTGTCTGTATGTCGACCTGTTTGTCTATCGTTGTCTGTCGATTTTATACACATGGGTGTTGTCAACTTATTATTTATTTTATTAAAGAATTATTGGGAATTTTTCTTTGTTAAGGGTAAACAAAAGAGGATCTAATCGCTTTAAAAATACAGTAATATAAGTAAATTATTTCATATATTTCAAAAGCTTCATTTTTTTACCTGCATAGAACACAAACACAATTGAACATTACCGGAGGAATTTCAGTATCAATTATGTTTTATGAATCGATAATTGACTTATTAGACGTAAAGCCTCATTAACGGGACCGAAATATAGAACAGTTAATGAACTACAAAACACTGGTTAATAACATCTATATCGATTCCTTAGGGTGAAGTCTTTAATAACCTAATGAAAATATGATATAATAATAATAATAATAATAATGATGATGATAATGATGATGATGATGATGATAGTAAAAACACCTGTAAATAATAATCGTTCAAGTGGTGGTGATGAGAAGGAAAATTACGACCCGCTGCTACAGACTACCTCGATAATTCTCCCTCTTAATGTGTTATCAAGATGTTTGGGTGGTGTGTCTTGTGAAGTGGTGCAGGAAGGAACTCGAAGAACCGTGGTAAATACTCAACCTCCTCCTCCTCCTCCTCCTCCTCATCCTCCAATTCTCCTTCTCCTCCTCCTCCTCCTCCTCCACCCTCCTCCTCCTCCTCCACCTCCTCCTCCTCCTCCTCCTCCACGGTAATACGACAAAGCGTCTCTCTAAATTAATCCTGACTCGTCTCTTTAAATGGATGCGGGGTAAGGGACCATATATTAAATGCTGATCTAAATGAGATAATGACACAAATAATGGCGGTAATTGGCCAGGTGAAACAGGTGTGCCTTTAGTAATCAGGTGATATTACGCCAAATGACAACAGTAATGATATGTCGTTGAAGGGAGGAAGGGGAATAAAGGGGGGAGGGGGGAGGGGGTCAAAGGTCATGGTAGGGGTCGAGGTAAGGTGGGATTTTTTTTTTTCTTCGTGTCTTTAACCTGTTTTGGGGGATTAAATGACTCAGCTGGAGGTGTTTTATCGTGGTTGATGTCTTGTCCTGCGCTACTGTTGTTGTTGTTTATGTTGTCGTTGATGTACCTACTGTTAACCCGATAGCTGTTGACTCTTAGAAAGTCAGCTAGTCAGTCAGTCAGTCAGTTTCTTGTCCGTCGGAAGTCATCTAATAAACCATCCAGGTAAACTAATTCGACAAACTATCCAGGTAAACCGGCCATTTAAACCAATTAAATAAACCAGCCAGGTAAACTAACGAGATAATCTAACCAGGTCAACCAATCACTAGAGGAGTTAAGGAATGGCCAAATTAGTGAACCAGTTACTCATCTTCTTGTACCTAGTCTTGATGGTCTCACCTGTGTGTTCCAGGTACTGATTGGAAGTTGTTGTCGTAAGTGGAGCGTTCCATCATCACCTGGGGTTACCTGGAGGTCACCTAAATTACCAGTCATCACCTGGAGTCACCTAAATTATCAATCATCACCTGGGGTTACCTGGAAGTCATCTGAGGTACCAGTCATCACCTGATGGTCACCTAACGTACCATCCACCACCTGGGGATCATTTAAAGTACCAGTCATCACCTGAGTATCACCTGGGAGTCGCCTAAGGTAAGGTATCAGTCATCATCACCTGCAGATCACCTAACTTAACCAGTCACCATCTGAGGATCACCTAAGGTACCAACAATTTCATCACCTATGATTTACCTAAAGTACAAACATCACCTGTGACTCACCTAACATTACCACTAACCATCACCTGTGACTCACCTACCATCACCACTAACCATCACCTGTGACTCACCTAACCACTCACCATCACCTGTGACTCACCTTCACCACTAACCATCACCTGTGACTCACCTACCATCACCACTAACCATCACCTGTGACTCACCTCACCTACCACTCTAACCACTAACCATCACCTGTGACTCACCTACCATCACCACACTAACCATCAGACTCCCACCATCACACATAACCATCACTGTGACTCACCACATCAGTCCATCACCTGTGGCTCACCACCGCCACACTAACCATCACCGCCTACCCACCATCACCACTAACCATCACTTGCAGTCATACCATTACCTGCAGATTTTAACCATCACCTGTGACCTAACTTATCACCCAGTCACCTGACTAACCATCACTCCAGGACTCACCGGTACACACACTAACCATCACTGACTCACCTACCATCACCACTAACCATCACCTGACTCACCTACATCACCACTAACCATCAGTACAAACATCACCTGTGACTCACCTAACATTACCACTAACCATCACCTGTGACTCACCTTACCACTAACCATCACCTGTGACTCACCAAACCACTCACCATCACCTGTGACTCACCTTACCACTAACCATCACCTGTGACTCACCAAACCACTAACCATCACCTGTGACTCACCTAACCACTAACCATCACCTCACTACTCACCACCACTGTGACTCACCTACCACTCTAACCACTAACCATCACCTGTGACTCACCTAACCAATAACCATCACCTGTAACTCACCTAACCACTAACCATCACCTGTAACTCACCTAACCACTAACCATCACCTGTGACTCACCTTACCACCAACCATAACCTGTGACTCACCTAGCCACCATCCATCACCTGCCAAGAAGTCACCTTTAAAGCAACAATAGGTAGTCACCCCGAACAAAAAAATGTGTAAGAACCACGTGAGGAGGAGACGGAGGCGAGATCTTTAATAACAGCCTGGCCACGGGGCACTCCTCACACACACACACACAAAACCCTCGATCGATCATAGGAATTTATTTAGCCATAATTTGCGAGTGGTGATTAAGAAACTCAGATGGGGGGGGTACACTGGGTGGTGGTGGTGGTGGTGGTGGTAGTGGTGATGGTGGTAGTGGTGATGGTGGTAGTGGTGATGGTGGTAGTAGTGGTGATGGTAGTTAGGTGTTAGTGTCGTTAATCTGGATTTATTTTTAGTTATTTATTGTGGGTTTTTTCTTGAAAGTGTAATGAGATGTTTAGAAAAATAATTGAATCTCTTAGCATGGTGTGTTGTGTTGTGGTGTGTTGTGTTGTGGTGTGTTGCGTTGCGTTGCGTTGCGTTGTGTTGCGTTGTGTTGCGTTGCGTTGTGTTGCGTTGCGTTGCGTTGCGTTGTGTTGCGTTGTGTTGCGTTGTGTTGTGTTGTGTTGCGTTGTGTTGTGTTGAGTTGTTTTAAGAAAGAATGATATTATTTCTTTACTTAACAGATGACTTTAATGCTGTTTCTTTGTTTATTTGTGTTTCTTGTTAATATTACTTGTGTTCTTGCTTAATAAAAAAGTTAATGACCTTTCTTATTTAATGTTTATACTTAACTACTGTACGTGGGAGTACCATTAACTAGTGCATGTTGCTTAATTGTCCGTCCATCATAGGTAGACTAATTGGTTCTTCGGCTGGTTTTTAATTATTGAGTGGTTGACTGGTCTGGTTCGACTGGCTGACTGGTGTAATTGGCTAACTGACTGGTTGATTGACTGACTGGTGTGGCTGATTGATTTACTGACTTGAGTAGTGTGATTGACTAACTGACTGGTTGATTGACTGACTGGTGTGGCTGATTGATTTACTGACTTGAGTAGTGTAATTGGCTAACTGACTGGTTGATTGACTGACTGGTGTGGCTGATTGATTTACTGACTTGAGTAGTGTAATTATTGACTAACTGACTGGTTGATTGACTGACCACAACAACAATATCACAAGTGTTGTAGTCCACCTGTCAGCACCACCACAACTAACTATCCAGAGAGAGTTATTAACGAAGGTAGTTTGAAGTTTGACGCAACAAATGTAAGGAAGACCAAGGAGTGTGTGTGTGTGTGTGTGTGTGTGTGTGTGTGTGTGTGTGTGTGTGTGTGTGTGTGTGTGTGTGTGTGTGTGTGTGTGTGTGTGTGTGTGTCGTTTAATACAGGATGCTGGTCAACTTGGTATAATTCTCTCCTTAAAAGTCTTGATATTTTTCAAATGTATTATATTGTATTCTCACTATGATATACTCGTATACCAAGGTGAGTGAGGTCTGAGTATAATGTATTTGTAGTGTGTATATGTATTTTTTTCTTGTATTTATTTATGTATAGAAAAGTATGTTTTGTATATTCGTTTATTTAAGATTTTTTTTTTTTGGGAGGGGGAGTAATTTTTTGTGTATATTAAGTACAGTTTTAATTAGGATTTTTTTTATACGAGTAATAGAAAATATTCTCAAAATCGTCTTAGGGTTTGAGGTACTCAGGTCAAAAGTTAATATAACATTACAACACTACACATGGTCCAGAATTATCCTCTTAAAGTTCCATCAATAACATAACACCATAATTCTTCTTGTCTACACCATTATGAAGACAGAGAGACAAAACCCAGCGAGAATCACCTTCCTAGACCTTGACTTGAATATAAAACGAGAGGAATATTTTCAACTTGGCTACTCCTGTTGATGTTTAAATGCAAGTCGGGGGTAGGGGGAGTCGGGGTGTCGGTGGGGAGGAGGGGGGGGGTGGTTGGTGGTGGGGGGAGAGGGGGGACGGGGAGGATCGGTGAGACGGAAGGTGGAAGTAGTCGGAGGAGGGGGAGGGGGTATTCTTTGGAGGGAAGGGAGAGTTGGTAGGGGGTAGGGAAAGTAAGGTGTCGGTGGTGGGGAAAGGGGGTCGGTTGTCAGTGGGTGTGAGGTGGTGGGGGGAAGACGTAGGAGAAGGTGGTGGTAGTGACAGGTTAAACCCATTAAAAAAAAACAAGTGAAAAATAAGACCATGTTAATCTTAAGGAAATTCCACCACCTGACGCAGCAGGAGTCTCCCAGTAGTGACTTAAACTGTCTCTTATAATCACGGTGCTCCTTCTACGTGTTCCTGCTACAGTAATTCACCCCAGAGCCTTGACGGTGACGGAAAAATATGAAATTACTCTTAAAAACCTGAATATGAACGAAATATTTATGCACTGTACTCTTAAAATGAACAAATGGCTGAATATTTTAAGTATATTTTAGAAGCGATAAATAGATAGATGAACGAAATTTTTTTTTGTAGTTTTGAAGGGACAAATGAACGAAAAAATTTATACACGTTATAATGAATATTTGAACGAAAATATACACACATAAATAAGAAAGGCACCAAAATACGGCTGTGTTGAGAAAGTCGGGGGATGGGGGGGGGGAAGTGGTCATTTTAGCAAACTGGTTCAACTGTGTTTATCCTCGGGTAATACTGACTAAACTACTACTACTAACTTACGATATAATGAACATCTTAATTGAATATATTTTTGGGTTAATCCGCCCTGGAGAAAACGCCAGTAGAGTTATGTAGTCATGAGAGCTTATAGGTATATTTTTTTCCCAGTCTGATATAAGACTCTGTTACTTCATGTGGTATTAAATCACCCCATTGATCATATTACGTAGTTATTTGATTGTTTAGCTTTGTTATTTATTTGTATAAGAGACATAGTAAAGGGAGTGTTACGATGAGAGGGAGGGAAGGTGTTAAGGAAAGGTGTGGGTCGGTTAAGGGAAGAGGAGAGGTGGGAGGAAATAACTTGCTAAAGGAGGGAAGGAGGAGGAGGAGGAGGAGAGGTGTTGGAGGAGGAACAGATATTTGGTGGTGAGGGAGGAGACAGTAGGGGTCGTGAGGGAGGGGGCAGTAGGGGTGGTGAGGGAGGAGACAGTAGGGGCAGGAGGAGAGGTGTGGAGGAGGAACAGCAGGGTGGTGAGGGAGGAGACAGTAGTGAGGGAGGGGGCAGTAGGGGTGGTGAGGGAGGAGACAGTAGGGGTGGTGAGGGAGGGGGCAGCAGGAACGGTGAAGAAAGGAGAGGCACAGGTGATGGGGAGGAGGGAGGAATGATGAGGTTAAGTGAGGGCAAGTGTGAGGGAGTAGGTACAGGTGTTAGGGAGGGAGGAAAGAGCGGACACAGGTGTAAGGGAGAGAGAGAGGGGGGGAGGAAGGAGCGGACACTGGTGTAAGGGAGAGAGGGAGGGGGGCGGGTGTAAGGGAGAGAGAGGAAGGAGAGCGGACACTGGTGTAAGGGAGAGAGAGGAAGGAGAGTGACACTAAGGGAGAGAGGAGAGCGGACACAGGTGTAAGGGAGAGAGAGAGGGGGGGAGGAAGGAGCGGACACTGGTGTAAGGGAGAGAGGGAGGAGGGAGGAGAGAGCCAATGAATCATGTGCCTCACAACAAGTAATGAGGTACATAAGTGAAGGGTTAATATAGACGTATACTGGGGAGCTGCTCCTGGTGGTGGCCCAGAGAGAGAGAGAGAGAGAGAGAGAGTCAAAACAAAAACAAGTGTGTAAAATAAATATGTAGATAATAACCAAAAAAATTACAATAATGAAAATAAATAACAATGAATAATAACAGATGGACAATATGCCAAATTTTTAACATAAAGATGATTTTAAATTATGATAACAATAATTACAGGTATTTAGATCAAGCAGGTGTACTGTGTTTATAAGCCAGAGAAGAACCCTTACTCTCCCATAACACCCGGAATAGAACCCACGTCTCACATACCGTATAGTTCTAGCTACCTCAAGACAAAACACCTGAAGAAAATAGACATCATCATTTATGGCTGATTAGGAGCTCTACCAATAACAAAAGACATATTATGTACTCCAATTCTCATCATGTATCATTAACCCAAAGAAATGTATTTAATAGTATTTACCTTCATTTCAAATTATAGTCATTAACCGAATCATTTCTAATCGAGACTTTACACCCGATTCACTGATGTTGTAATTATATAAACGAGTCTTACCAATAATAAATACATTTTACTGAAGAGTACTAGATCATAGGTTTCAATTCATTCTCGTGTGTGTGTGGGGGGAGGGGGAATGATGATAGTACTGTTGTTAATTACCTTGAAGGATAATGACCTAGTTGTGATTAATAAATGTGTAATAAAGTTTAATAACGTTAAGGATGTGTTGAGCCCGCAGGAGGTGATGATGACAGGATGTGTTAAGGATAGGCAGGATGGATAATAGGATGGTTGAGGATAGATTGGTCATGGAGATTGAGATTGATTACGGAATTACAGTTGATAGATGGTGATGAATTGGTTGAGCGGAAATTTAGCGATATTAAGCGAAAATACGTAGAAATATGGCTAAAATAAGCAAACAAAATTAACTACGCCCCAAAATTAAATAATACAGTCGGTATGTGTTTTTTTTTTTAAGTACATTACACCAAACAATTCTTCCTGTTGGATCACTTAATTATTTCCTTCATAAGTTTCAATTTTAATTCTGGTTTTAAGTCATAATTCCATCATTTTATTACACTATTTTACCCATTATATATAAATCACTCAAAGAACATTAATTTTCATCCCATTTCAGCAATAGAAATCTAATGAGTGACTCAACGTAAAGATTAGGGACAATAATCATAGAAATTAGCGATACTATATACGTCAAATATAGTAATTCACAATATTTACTGCCTCAGGTGGGGCAGGTAAGTCATGTGCTAATTGAGGTAATGAGACGAGAAGACATATGGGAAGGGCGTGAAGAGGGGGGGGGGGACCTGGCCAGCTGAGTATCACTGGGAGGGGAGGGGGTTGGAGGAAGGAGAGAATGGGGGGAAGGGGTTGAGAGGGAGGGAAATTGGGACGGGGAAAGGGTGAGGGGAGGGAGAAAGAGGAGGGTAGAAAGATGGGTAGATGGAATTAAGGGAGGAAGGAGAAGGCGAGAGAGAGAGAGAGTAATAATAATATCAACAATACTAATAACATCATTAATAATAGTCTAATAATAATAATAATAATAATAATTTAATCAAGACAAACTATAATCGCAAAAAAATCATCACTTAATAAAGCCATCAGCCACTTACC
>NW_024715597.1:192500-215000 GCF_018991925.1 Homarus americanus
ACAGACAGACAGACAGACAGACAGACAGACACCACCAGGAGGAGGAGTAAAAGACAGACAAACAGAGACAGATGATAACGAGAATAATAAGAAAAAGAATAGTTAATAAAAAGAGAGTAGAGAGAGAGAGAGAGAGAGAGAGAGAGAGAGAGCAGAGAGAGAGAGAGAGAGAGAGAGAGAGAGAGAGAGAGACCACACCAGGAGTGAGGTCCCGGTGGTCACTTTAAAACCAACACAGTAATGAAGAACTTAAGACTTACTCATTACTGTTTTCTCCACTTGTGTTCCTTCGTTGCTAGGGGCCTCTCATTAACGGAGAGAAGTGAGGGGAGGGAGAGAGAGGGTTAATGGGATGGAGGGAGAGGAGCGAGGGGGAGGGAGGAGAGAGAGGGGTTAATGGGATGGAGGAGAGAAGGAGGGGAGGAGGGAGGAGAGAGGGGTTAATGGGATGGAGGGAGAGAAGTGAGGGGGAGGGAGGAGAGGGGTTAATGGGATGGAGGGGAGAGAAGGAGGGGGGGGGAGGGAGGAGAGAGAGGGGTTATGGATGGAGGGAGAGGAGGAGGGGGAGGGAGGGAGGAGAGAGAGGGGTTATGGGATGGAGGGAGAGAAGTGAGGGGAGGGAGGAGAGAGAGGGGTTAATGGGATGGAGGGAGAAGCGAGGGGGGAAAGAGAGTTAATGAGAGGGAGGTGGTGGGAGAGAAGTAAGGAAGGAGAGAGAGAGAGAGAGAGAGAGAGAGAGAGAGAGAGAGAGAGAGAGAGAGAGAGAGAGAGAGATTGACTTTGTGCTTAAAATGGGAAAGAAGGAGGGAGGAGGAAAGAAGGGAAAGGAAATAAGAGTAAAAAAGGAAGAGAGAAAAAGAGATAGGGAGAAGAGATAATGGGTTGGGTAAGTAGGTGGGAGGTTCTGAGGGAAGGGGAGAGGGTGGGGAGGAAGGGAGAAGGGGTAGGGAGGGAGAGAGAGGGGGTAGGAAGGGAGAGAGAGGGGGGTAGGAAGGGAGAGAGAGGGGGTAGGGAGGGAGGGGTGGTAGTAGGTTAAAGCTCATTATGAAACACCCATTTGCTAATTGGCCGCCGACCAATGTATACAACTGGAGCTCAGGAAATGGTGGGTGACTCGGGCGGCCATCATGCTGGCTCTCCCTCCCTTCCCCTACCCTTCTTCCCTTCCTCTCTCCCCTCTCCCTTCTTTTCTTCCCCTCCCCTTCCCTCGTCTACCTTCCACTCATCTCCCCTTCTTCCCTCCTCTGCTCTCCACTTCTTCCCTCTCCCCCCCCTTCCCCCCTCCTTTCCCTTCTCCTCTCTTCCTCCTCTCCTTTCCCCTCCTCCTCTCCCCTCCTTTCCCTTCTCCTCTCCTCCTCCTCCCCCCTCCCTTCCTACCCTCCCCTTCCTCTTCTCTCCCTCCGGGGTCTCTGTTCTGTCTCTCTGCGTGGGTCTTCTCTCGATTCTTCTTCTTTCTCTCTCTTTTACTGTCTTCTCTTATCTTTCTCTTCTCGTCTCTCTCTCTCTCTCTCTTCAGTTAGGATTCACACTCGGTGTAACTATTAAAGACAAGAAATAAACAAACGGGGGATAATTCGTAATAAACAGAGATAACAAGAACGGGAGGAGAAATGGACAGGTTGATAATGAAAGAACACGTCGACAGTAGACCAAGAGAACCCTCACTCGAATCCCTCAAGACGAAAGGGATGAAGAAATTACATAATACCACATAAATCCTCACATTGAAATCCCACTGTGTTTTAAGCTTTGAGGAATATATAGTGGCATTAGGAAGTTCTCTGTGAGGTCTTTAAGGGATGTGGATAAATAAGGTGTGAGTGGGTGGGTACAGTCTGACGATGATGATACTCGCACGCAAGCAAGAGGCATGCACGCACCCAGACACGCACTCGCACGCACAATACACACAGTCGCACATGTGTTGAAGGAGAGGAATAGAATAAGTAATGAGTTATTGCCGTCATTACTATCCAGATGTTTTTTTAATATCGTATTTGGACATTCAGTTGACAGGATTATATTTCACTGGGATTACCTATTTTATATAATCATATGAATCACACAATGCCCGTACTTCAGTTTTATTCACCAAGAGAAGCAGGTCAGTGTGTTGAGGGTGAACACTGTCTCGCTCTTGCCACCTGTACTGGGGTCCTTTCTCTTAGTCTTCATTGTCACGCGGGGATAATGTTCCTTCCTTGGCATTCCTGACATGCTGAAGGTAGCAGCCTTTACATACTTGGATAACACTGGATAATTTTCATATTTTTCATCTATAAAGAAGATGGTTATATCGTCTTCACATTTCTTTTTAAAATTCATAATTCCTCACGTCCTCTGTTAGGCAAAAATCTCACCCTTAAACTCCCTCACCTCATCTTGCTTCCCCCCCTCCCCCTCATCACCACCCCCGCTCTCTCCCTCCACACCCCACCGCGGCCCTACATAGTATCCGGGGTTTATGCAAATCCCAACCACAGTGGTTGAACTTAAGAGCCCGGGGCGGGGCGCGCCTGAGAGGGGTCGAGGGGGCGGCCCCGGCGTATGCCACACACTGGGGAAATGCCTCGAACCCCTGATCTTTTGGGGCGAACCCTTTTGCAACCAGGAAATAATCTACATGCCGCCCGCACGCCCACACACCCACCCACCCAGGGCCAGGCCAGGGCTCCGTCCATCTGTCACTGTGGTTCGACATATCAAAGGTCATCATGAATAAACATGAGTACATTCGGTAGGCCTAAACCCCGGGCCAGGGCTGTAATGACTCCTGTGATCTATGTTAAAAGAAACGTCATCAGACCCCCCAAGACCACCCTATCGACCCCTCTGTCAACGGACGACGAATTGAAGAAAGTTTTTGAGTGAGAAAAGACGGTGAAGAGGAGGAGACCGTGTGGGAGGCGCTGGTGGAGCTGGGAGGGGAATTCTACATGGACCGCTCGTTACCTCCCTCTTGTTTGTCGTTTTGTGGTCGACGATTTGCATTCCAGTGTCCTACCCCGGCGCAGATGTGTCCTATTACTTCCACCCTCTTTTCCCTACTCTTTCTTCTCCCCCCTCCCCTAGCCTGGTCCTGGCGTTCCCCCAGCCACGTCACAGGGTATAGTGGTTGTCATAGCTCCCAGGCTGTTTGGAGACTCCCTCTTCCTAAATGTTGCTCTTTAACTTACATTGTGTCCTTAACTTCTCTCACTTCTCGTAGGGTAAAGAGAGTGTCTGATGACATATTATATTCGTGATCTAAGTCGATCACTCTTGTCGTGTAAACCCTCAACAGTGTCCAGTGTTATACCTCTACTTAGAAACTATAAGCAGAATTAAGATGAAAGACTAAATCCTTATCAGTAAATATATAAAGCAGTGTATGCAAACTATATGTCTAGATATGCCTGTCACCTAACTACCCGACAGACAAGGCAACCACACAAAATTCTGGTGACCGGCCCTAAAACCCTTTTCTTAACAATAATTCTTACCAGTTCGTGATCATGTAAACACCAAAGAGTAATATTTCTCACTCGAATATAAAGACAAACTACTTAGGTAACATCTTTTGCTTTATTTGGGGGGTTATAATAACAACCTGAAGGTGCTAACATCAAGGAGAGAATGAAGAACCTGATCTTAGTAAGTATTCGTGTGATACATAAATGTCACTCAGGGACAGTAAATCATCACAAGGTCAAGGTACCAACACAAAGAGTTTACAGAAGACGATCTAAAGAAAACATAATCAATTACCTTAACGTTTAACAAGTTTAATAATTAGTTTAACAATAAGACTTTTAACAATAAGACGTTAAATATGAAGCGTTTAACAATAGGAGAAATATAACACCTGACTCATAACTTGATCTTACAGCCACAGAAGGTTAAACCAACATTACACACAGTGAGCACAAAGACGTGTAATTATTTCCCTCTGCTGTAAACCAACACACTATGCGACTCACTCTGAAAAATGAGATCAACTTTTCTATGACTTACTAGAATGATTAATTGGTCAACACCACGAGGCTAAGATTTACTTGAACTAATGTGTATTTCATATCATTGTTGTTTATTGTATTTACGGACGAGATTGACGAGGGATTATTTCATCTGAGAGCAAATAAAGGTAATGCTCTTAATAGTGATTCATATGCTCAGCTTTTAATAGTGATTCATATGCTCAGCTTTTGATAGTGATTCATATGCTCAGCTTTTAATAGTGATTCATATGCTCAGCTTTTAATAGTGATTCTTATGCTCAGCTTTTAATCAGCTTTTAATAGTGATTCATATGCTCAGCTTTTAATAGTGATTCATATGCTCAGCTTTTAATAGTGATTCATATGCTCAGCTTTTAATAGTGATTCATATGCTCAGCTTTTAATAGTGATTCATATGCTCAGCTTTTAATAGTGATTCATATGCTCAGCTTTTAATAGTGATTCATATGCTCAGCTTTTAATAGTGATTCATATGCTCAGCTTTTGATAGTGATTCATATGCTCAGCTTTTAATAGTGATTCATATGCTCAGCTTTTAATAGTGATTCTTATGCTCAGCTTTTAATAGTGATTCATATGCTCAGCTTTTAATAATGATTCATATGCTCAGCTTTTAATAGTGATTCATATGCTCAGCTTTTAATAGTGATTCATATGCTCAGCTTTTAATAGTGATTCATATGCTCAGCTTTTAATAGTGATTCATATGCTCAGCTTTTAATAGTGATTCATATGCTCAGCTTTTAATAATAATGATTCTTATGCTCAAGAAATTGGACATCTATCTGGGTACTAATGGTATCAGAGTATGAGTATTATAAGAGTCTTGATGTATCCTGTTGGTTGGGTTAGGTTAGGATTAGGTTAGGATTAGGTTAGGATTAGGTTAGATTAGGTTAGGTTAAGATTAGATTAGGATAGGATTAGGTTAGGTTAGGGTTAGGTTAGATTAGGTTAGGTTAGATGAGGATAGGTTAGGTTAGGATTAGGTTAGGATTAGGTTAGGTTAGGTTAGGATAGATTTGGTTAGGATTAGGTTAGGATTAGGTTAGGTTAGGTTAGGTTAGGTTAGGTTAGGATAGGTTAGGATTAGGATTAGGTTAGATTAGGTTAGGTTAGGTTAGATTAGGTTAAGGTTCGGTTAGGATTTGTTTATGTATTCGCACTTTAAGATTCTTATATAATTCCCACGAAATTGACTTGACGTGTACCTGGACAATATGGCGGAGAGGAAAGACTTTTGGCCAGGTATTAGAATTTTATGTGGTGTGAGTGTGTGTATGGGAAGACATGAAGATTAGACAACCCAGCTTAATACATCTGAATATTAACCACCCTAACGCTAATCTAATCTAATCTAACGCTAATCTAATCTAATCTAACGCTAATCTAATCTAATCTAACGCTAACCCAATCTAACCTAACGCTCATCTAATCTAATCTAACGCTAATCTAATCTAATCTAACGCTAATCTAATCTAATCTAACTCTAACCCAATCTAATCTAACGCTAATCTAATCTAATCTAACGCTAATCTAATCTAACCTAACGCTCATCTAATCTAATCTAACGCTCATCTAATCTAATCTAACGCTAATCTAATCTAATCTCATATAATCAAATTTAATCTAATCTAACACTCATCTAATCCAATCTAACGCTAATCTAACCTAACCTAACGCTCATCTAATCTAATCTAACGCTAATCTAATCTAACGCCTAATCTAATCTAATCGAACGCTCATCTAATCTAATCTAACGCTCATCTAATCCAATCTAACGCTAATCTAATCTAATCTTATAATCAAATTTAATCTAATCTAACACTCATCTAATCCAATCTAACGCTAATCTAACCAACCTAACGCTAATTAATCTAATCCAATCAACGCTAATCTAACCTAACGCCCATCTAATCTAATCTAATTAATCAGGAAATAAGATAAGGGGTAATCTTCAGGTGATCCTATACAGTTCCCACTACTGGTTTCTTGTTGATACGCCTTTGTTGTTGTGGGCTGTTGATGTGTTTACCTGAGAGATGTAGCGTAGTTTGGCTCACCTGTCCTCCCTCATTATCTCCCTTCTCCCACCCTCCTCCCTCCCCTCCCTCACTCTCCCTCCCTCCCCCCCCTCCTCCCCCTCACTCTCCCCCTCTCTCTCCCCTCTCCTCAATCACTACCTTCCTTCTCCCCCCTCCTCCCCTCACTCTCCCCCTACCTCCCTCACTCCTCCTCTCCCTCCCCTCCCTTCCTCTCCTCTCCCCTCTCCCTCCCTCCCTCACCAATACTCCCTCATCCCTCATCATCATTCACTAGCCCACCTCATTATCCTCATTAATTTCTCTTTAGTTTCCGGTTAAAAATTCCGCTTACAACACACACACACACACACACACACACACACACACACACACACACACACACACACACACACACTGACCGCCCACCAGAACCAGCAGACGAGCTCTACCATTTTGTAATTCCCTGGACCAGCAACGCCGCCTCACCACCCACAAAACATTATCCCGGAGAAGACAAGCAGACGGACAGACAGACAGACAGACAGACAGACAGACAGACAGATAGACAGAAAGACAGACAGACAGACAGACAGACTCCTCCCATTCTGAGCTTTTTTATGGCCTTGTGTCTATTTTGTTCTTGAAGTTGATGCATTTTATCGTCATTAAACTCGCCATTTCAGGTCGGGGTTTACCTTGGGGTCTACCTCGATATTATTTCTCTATTCCTTGGAGAAAATATTTAGCCCTATGATCTATTCCCTTGAACGTCTTGTGGGAGGGAGGCCTTTGAGGGTATTTTTTCATCGTCTGTTTTCTTCTTCTGGTTCATGAATATTTGGGATTTACTCAAGTTTTTATTTTTATTTATTTTTATATATTTTCATTATTATTATTATTTTTTATTCTGATGTATAACTTGGCTGAAGGAATATATATGGGTTATATAGTAGAAGTCATTAAGGATATTGGTATTAGATACGTGTTAAATTCTTGGTCGTGGTTGTATTTATTTGAAGAGTTTTGTGAGTGTTTGGAACAATATTGTGTCGTAGTGTTTTAGCTGTGTTCATAAACCACATAAACCTAACCTAACCTAATCTAACCTAACCTAACCTAACCTAACCTAACCTAACCTAACCTAACCTAACCTAACCCTCATACATAATAACTACCCAATTTACAATAAAACTCTCGCTTAACATTACACGTATCCGAATTAAATTTTTATAGACAGGAAACCATAAGACATTAAACCGTAAATTACAATATTATACGAAGCATTATACCAGCTGTTACCTGTGTTACCTGTGTTACCTGTACTTAAATTTCACTCATTAAGGTGATTTTAGTCCAGTAAAGTATATTTAGGTATAATTATACTTATGAGTTGTGTTTCACCTCATAGTCACTCGTCTCAGCTGCCTCAGTTACTCAAAATTAATTTCGTAACTCATTCCATTTTTCATTTCCTTAAACCTTAATTCGTAACTCACAGTTCATTTTACCTCAATTACTCTTAACTTTATTTCGTAACTCACAATTAATTTTGTCTCAGCTGCTCAAAATTAATTCGTAACTCAGTTCATTATTTACCTCGGCCACTCAAAACCATAAGGCGTAACTCACTCGCCCATCTCCCTAAACCATTTGTCACAGGAATAACATAACGAATAATAACGAAAATTACAGTAGTTGGCCCATGGGGTAAATAAAACTGCCTTTGTCCGGGTAATGTATCTAAGTATGGTTTATAATGTAGTTTTAGTTAGTATGACTGAGTTTGGTTGGTTTATTTAGCGTTTTAATGGTTTGGGTTGGTTTATTTTTTTTAGCATTTTTGAGGTTTGTTCAAATACTTTCGGTGAGTGTAGCTGCGTCGGGTTGGCTTATTTAGCTTTTTAACGGGCTGACTTGGTTTATTTTTGTGTTTTAAAGGTTTGGGTCGGTTTATTTAGCGTTTTAATGGCGGTATTGTATTTTGGCGTTTTAAAGAATTGCCTTGTTTATTTTTTAGGGGTTTAAAGCTTTGTCTTGGTTTATTTAGCGCTTTGAAGCTTTGGTTTGGTTTATTTAGCACTTGGAAGCTTCTCGTTGATTTATATAACCTTTTCAACCATCGGGTTGGTTTATTTACCGTTTTAAATAGTTAAAATCAACTACAAGTAAACATAGATCTATCATAGTAGTTTGTTTAGTGGTTTAATGTTCAATAATTCACATCTATTAAAACACAGCTGGGATGGGGTTGGTTAATATAACGTTTTAGTGGTTCCTAATCTATATATAGTAAAACAGCTGCATTGGGGTGGTTTATTTAGCGTTTTAAGGGTTTATAATCTACTCTTAACCAACACAGGTGGGTCAGAGTGGTTAATCGTGCGTTTTATTGGTTTATAATCTTCACTTAAGTGTGGATTACCAGTTTAGTGTGACGAAGGCTCTTAAACTGTAATCCCTGGGCCTTCCGGTGTGTGTGTGTGTGTGTGTGTGTGTGTGTATGTGTGGATGAGAGGTATCGAGGGAAAAAAGAGAGACTGAAAAAAAACGGGAAAATTCAACACCATTAGGCCTTGCTTCTGGTGACGGAGGGAGGAGGAGGAGGAGGAACAAAAGGAAGAGGAGGAGGGGGTGATGGAATTGCAAGGGGGAGGAGGAAGAGATGAAGATGGAGGTAGTAGTAGAGGAGTAGGTAGGTGGTGATGGAGTAAGAGGGGGGAGGGGGGTGATAGAGGAGAGGTTCCCAGGTCCGTATTTAATTACTGTTAACAATGAGGACATTAAGTAGCTGTTTTGGCCACGTCATTATCATGTTTGCATAATGATACCTGATGAGAGAGAGAGAGAGAGAGAGAGAGAGAGAGAGAGAGAGAGAGAGAGAGAGAGAGAGAGAGAGAGAAGGTGATAATAAAATGTGGTCTTCACCCCTTAGGAGGTTAATGTGTTGGGTGTGTGGTGGTGGTGGTAGTTACATTAATGGGCAGTTATTATTATTATTATTATTATTATTATTATTATTATTATTATTATTATTATTATTATTATTATTATTATTATTATTATTATTATTATTATTATTATTATTATTATTATTATTATTATTATTATTATTATTATTATTATTATTATTATTGTTGTTGTTTATTTGTGAAGACTCGTACAGAGCGACAGTACTACCAGATCAAACACGAAGGAGCTGAAGGGTGACGACGTCTCTAGCACACCAGCAAGAGTTCCTCGCCTGGACTTGGACACAGTGGCTGGCAGGGCTACATGACAGTAAGGGATGTGGTATCATGTTCTTGACGCGCTCCTCCCACCTTGTGTTTACTGTCTCCGCTGCCAGACCTAAATTTATTCCAGTGTTTACAATGTTTTAAATTGCTTCCGAGTTGTTACCATGACCACCACTACATCGTCTTGAAAACTGAGGAGCGTTACTGTTGTTTATTTAGTATTTTATTGAGATCTCTACCGTAGTGATGTTGATGTTTAGTCTGGTAAAGTCATAATGTCTCTCCTCTGGTTACTGATGTTATCTGTGCAACTGATATGCCTTAAGAAACAACGGCGTCTGATTGGTTGATGTGTTGACAGGCGGGAGGCGTCTGATTGGTTGATGTGTTGACAGGCCGGAGACGAGAGTAAATTTATCCTATAATTTATCCATATTTTTTATATATCTTTATATAGATTTAGTTTGTTAATGTTTGGTTATTTTTACGATCATTTTGAAGGTAAATATTGTAGTTTAGGACCATTATGGCGGCTGTGGTAATAGGCTTTCTGACAATAAACGAAATTAACCTAACCTAACCTAACCTAACCTAACCTAACCTAACCGACTTCACTTAAATTATATTGTATGATCGTTAGGTTAAGTTTGGTTGATATGGTTAGGTTAGGTTAGGTTGATAAGGATAGGTTAGGTTGATAAGGTTAAAATAGGTTGATAAGGACAGGTTTTATTAAGTAAGGTTAGGTTAGGATGATAAGGTTTATGTTGATCAAGTTGGGTTAGGTTAGGTTAGGTTGGTTCATTTAGACTATTTCATAAGAGCATTTGTACGATTTTCCCATAAATATAACGTTTTTTTAACCCCTGAAGTTCTTAGTATAATTTATGTCTGTATACGTGTGTATATGTGTGTGTGTGTGTGTGTGTGTGTGTGTGTATGTGTGTGTGTGTGTGTGTCTGTGTGTGTGTGTGTGTGTGTGTGTGTATGTTAATCTTCCAGGGATGCCTCTTCAAGCTCCTCCGCCATAAACAGCAGCGATAAAACAAACCACAAGAGGTTATTAGACTCTCAGCCAACGTCGAGAATTACATTACAATCTTATCAAATATTTTATAAGACTCAGGCTGCATAATATAACCCGATTTAGATATGGTTGTGGGTTTGATTTGGTATTTGTAAATAAAATCGAGTTTTCTTTTGTTTTTATGTTGACAAAACGTCTCTCGTGGGTACTTTTGTTTTGTTAAGGTCAGTTGTAAGGTGTTGTTGGGAGGATCTTAAATCATTAGGACTTTTAAGTTGTTTTTGTTATGTAAGTTCAACGTTGCTGGCGGCGTGTAGCAGATGGCGAAGTAACATCTGTGGTAGATATTAACTGATAAAATGCTAAGTAGCCATAATCAACTGTTTAATAATATTACCTTAGCTGCGTACGAGGAGTCTTTTAATAAACATAAATAATATCCTAAACACACCACACATTTCTCTCCTTGCTGAGAAAAATGAAGAAACTGTTGCCTGGAAATGTTGAAGTCAAATTACCCTTCGTCTCCATGCAGCTCGCTCGGCAAATAGTGGCGTTCTTGTAGCAATGAATCAAAATTATGCAGCGGATCTCCTAGTCCATTAGTTACCCTTGCAGCCGAGGCATGACGCAAGAGTGACGCAATGATGACGTATGTGGTGCAATCTGTCTAGACCCGCCAGCAACTGTTTACGTCTGGGACACTACAAATATCCCCGGATGATTAGTACGTAATGTGTGGCCAGAATTTCCTGCCTGGGTTGTGTGTGTGTGTGTGGCGGGGGGGTAGCTACACCTGGGTGGTCTCAGAGGGCGAAGAGAATTTTGGGCAATACATAAGAATGGAGGAAACTGCAGCGGGCCTATTGGCCCATACTGGGCAGTCCCGTTTACACCCAACCCCTATTGCTCATGTAAGCATCCAACCTATGTTTGAAGCTATCCAGCGTATTCGAGTTAATGATGATATTTGGTAACTTGTTCCATTCATCCACTACTCTATTTCCAAACCAATGTTTACCTATTTCGCGCCTAAATCTAAATTTGTCTAATTTAAAACCATTGTTACGAGTTCGCTCCTGGTTGGATAGTTTGAGTACCTTTGTAATGTCCCCTTTGTTTAGCCCTGACTTCCATTTATACACCTCTGTCAGGTCGCCCCTCGCTCTACGTCTCTCGAGGGAGTGCTGCAAATTAAGAAGCTTTAACCTGTCTCTGTACTCAAGGTTCCTAATGCCCGGGATTAGTCTTGTCATTCTCCTCTGGATTCTTTCCAAGGATTCTATATCCATTCTGTAATACGGTGACCAGAACTGAACTGCGTAATCAGAGTGAGGTCTCACAAGGGCTAGATATAATCTTAAGATGACCTCGCTAGTCTTGTAACTAACACTCCTTTGTATGAACCCAAGTACTTTATTAGCCTTTCTACCAGCAGCTGAGAAGTGAAGGACACAACAGGAGGAGGAAGAGTAGGAAGAAGAGGAGGAGGAGGAATAATTGGAAAATGAATAAGAAGTAGGAAGAGGAGTAGGGGGATGAGGAGGAGTTACAGGAGTTGGAGGAGGAAGAATAAAAGGAGTAGGAAGAGAAGAGGAGTAACATAAGTAGGAAGAGGACTAGAAGGATGAGGAGCAGAAGCGGGAGAAGAAGGATGAAGAAGCGTGACTAGTGTCCTTCTTTAAATCAAAATAAAAGATCAAGAATAAACAAGTTCCTCCGTTCATTCCTTAATAAAAACCACTGATGAAGGAACCAAGCCTATCTGGACGCTCTCTTAACCTATACCTCTCCTTCCTCATCCTTCCTCTCCTTTCCTCATTCTCCCTCATCCTTCCTCTCCTTTCCTCATCCTTCCTCTCCTTCCTCATCCTTCCTCTCCTTCCTCATCCTCCCTCTCCTTCCTCATCCTCCCTCATCCTTCCTCTCCTTTCCTCATTCTCCCTCATCCTTCCTCTCCTCCCTCTCCTTCCTCATCCTTCCTCTCCTTCCTCATCCTTCCTCATCCTTCCTCATCCTCCCTCTCCTTCCTCTCCTCCCTCTCCTTCCTCTCCTCCCTCTCCTTCCTCTCCTTCCTCACCCTTCCTCATCCTTCCTCATTCTTCCTCATCCTTCCTCTCCTTCCTCCCACAACACTCGGGTTTCAAAGAGAGGAGGAGGAGGAGGAGAAGGACTTGGGCTTCCCTCTCACCAAAACACTCTATAGGCTACCATGAAGCTACCATATACCCGACCATGAAACAAACTATAACCCAACCATAAGGTGCCATAAAACCACCACGAAGCTATCATAGCCCAACCGTGAGGCTATACCATATAAGGCTACCATAATCAAACTATGAGACTACCATAACCTTACCATAAGACTACCATAACCCATATATAAGGCTACCATAATCAGACCACGAGACTACCATAACCTTACCATAAGACTACCATAACCCATATATAAGGCTACCATAATCAGATCATGAGACTACCATAACCCTACCATGATCCTACCACGAGGACAATAGCCTTCGTTAACACATTCTTTTAACGAGAGAAATAATAAATAATAATAATAATAAACAGTACATAGTGATTTAGCTGTTAACCATTAAACTGTAAGCTTCTGTATAATGGTTAGGTCCACCAAGCAACCATTATTATTGTCTAACATCAACCCACTAATTAGAGTAACAACCGCACTCCTTGTTTATTACGTCGTTTAGGTGAAAGTAACAACCACAATTACTAGCGTCAACCAGTATGTGCAATAACAACCACAATTACTCAACCAGCATGTACAACAGCACCCACCATTACCTTCAACCAGTATATACAGTAACAACCACAATTACCTCAACCAGTATGTGCAATAACAACCACAATAACCATTTATATCAGGTGACAGGTACGGTAGGTAACCTGTAATTAGCGAGAAGGTGCAGGTTCTATTTCTGGGTTGGGTAAAAGCTATGGACAAGTTCCTTATTTACGTTGTTTACTTGAGACTGAATGGCAACCCGGACATAAATCGATTAACAGGTTGTGTACCGGAGTAAAATGATTTGTCCGGTGCAGTTGACGAGTTGTCCGGTATTCCTGGGCTTTACCGGAATGCCTATCAACGACCATCATTATTACCATTAACCATTACCATTACCAAATTCTTTCACCATTAACCATTACCAAACTCCTTCACCATTAACCATTGCCAAACTCCTTCACCATTAACCACCACCACCACCACCAAACTCCTTCACCATTAACCACCACCATCTTGCCCATTAACGAAGTACAAACTAAGCGAAACGAAGCCCATCTTAATACAGCTTCAAGGGGTAAGTGAGCCCATTAATTGATTATCGTGGCTTCCTTATCCATCAATAACAACCTTAGCCAGTGGTTAGCGCCGACCCAATTGGCTTTTATTTGTAAACAAGTCGGCAATTAGAGATGGTGATGGTGGTAGTGGTAGTACATTATTTTACCTTTAGTTATCGCTCACGTGTACCAAATTCCAACGTTCGAAAAAGCCATTAAAATAATCCGGAAATGATTCGTATCTCTCTCAACCGAATCACCAATCTGCATGTTAAACTACCGACTGTAAGAGAAATGATCTAAAATAACTGAACTAGAGACGATTAGATTGGGTATTTGATATGCAGGGGTTGGCTATGTCGCTTATGGAATGTTGGGTAACTATCATTGGACGTTGTGGTAAGAGGGTTGGCGGTAGGGGGGTGGGGGGGGGTGGTGGTGGGCGGGGCTAGATGACGGATGATGGTTCGGGGAAGGCCTGCGATTGGTCACGGCACCGATCCTCCGGTTATTACCCATTGTTACGACCTTGTTAGAGCCTGATTGTTTGTTAGTTCCCCTCCTTTTACAAACCGACTGTCGCTCTAATTTCTATGATTTATTGGAAGTTCCCAGTCTCTATACCCCTCCCCTCTCCCTTCCCTCTCCCTCCCCTCTCCCTCCCCTCTCCCTCACCTCTCCCACCTCTCCCTCCTGACCCCCTTCCCCCCCCCCATCCTCCATCCCACAGGTACTGGTTGAGGGAACGTTGTTGTGGGCGGAGGGTGGGTGAGTGGGTGTGGGTAGGAGTAGCAGTGAGGAAGAAAGGAAGGGAGGAAAAGGAAAGGGTCTAATTTAAGACTGATCTATTTGGTTCTCTTCTCTCTCTGTTCTCTCATCTCCAGTCATCTCTCTTCTTGTTCTATTTCAGTAACTGTAGGGCGGTGGTACTCCTCCTCCTCCTCCTCCTCCTCCTTCATCATCACTGGTGTTCCTCAGGGCTAATTCCTTCTTCATTTCTCAACCCATTGCATTTTATTTTTTGCCTCTTTCCACTTTATCATCTAATTCTCGCATTATTTCCTCCACTTCCTTAAATTTGGATCTGGAGAGGATTTCCCATAAAGGTGGATGTAACATAGTAAAATTGTGTCCCTCTAAAATACAGTTTCTCATTTTCTAAAACTCCTCAGGACTTATTAATTTCTTTGGTGGTTCTGTAACTCTGCCTCTGAGCGCAATAAATCCAATCATTATCAACGTAACTTCTAATTTATCTTGAAAACTACAGAATCTAAAAAGAACTGAATTTGCCTAAAACACTGAGAATATTTTTCACGAGGATTCTTCACTTGTGGACAACTACACCAAATACTGTATGCATCAGTGACCCGTCCTTGCGTGTAGTATTGTTCACACACCTGGGGAGAGGCTTCATCTACCTACACTCACCTGCTGGACAGATGTATAGTCTAAAACAATGCACCTTTTTAACTCTCCCTTCTAACCCATAAGAGCTTGACCCACTATCCTTTCATGTAAGTGTCTGTTCTCTTCTGTTTTCAAGAGTTGGCTGTCCCTCCCCTCCCCGTCTGTGTACACCATGCGTTACTATACAAGTCACTGTGTTACGCTATGCCTGTTGACATCTCGAAGGTGTGTCATTGTAAAACTGTTTCTTCCCTCTTAACTGTTAAACTTTAGATCGTTACCTTCATACGTCTTTCCAGTCAACTCTAACATGTTCCTCTCTCTCTGTAAAGTGAGTCTTTTACCACCTAAGACAGTTATGCTTTAGTAGGGAGAGACACTGGAGATACTGTCCACTGGGCTGTGGTGGCGACGTAAACACATAACAGGGACGGTGAGTGAGGGTGGGCCAGGATGAGGGGGGACACTGTAGCGGCTAGTACGTGACGCAAGGAGTAAGGGGTGATGGGTGGATATTAAGGGGTAGGAGGGAGAGGGGTAAGAAATCAGAGAGAATGGGGAGGGGGTAACAACAGCTATTGAGGAAGGAAGAAGGAAGGGGAGGAGGAGGAGGGGGTGAGGAAAGAAGGTTTGGCGTGCTGCCTCATTAGGAAACATAATAAACATTTACACTAAATATTAACACTTCATTATTTACATTGGTACCACGCCTCCACCCCCGCCCATCCGCCCGCCTCCCGACCCCGCCTATCAGTGAACACCAGCCTCAGCGAGACCCACCCCCCTCCATTGTCACCTTACCTTCTCCCCATCATTCCTCCTTCCTCCTCCCACTTTCCTTCCCCCTTCCCATCACCGTCCCCCTCCTCCCTTCCCCTCCCCCCTTCCCGTCCCCTTCCCCCTCACCAAATTATGCTCAGAAAAGAATGGAATTGATTTAAGGCTTCCGTTTTCCCGTCGGGTGTCCGTCAGGCAGGACTGGTGGTGGCTGGCTGGCTGGCTGCTGGCCGGCTCGTGGGAGTCAGTAATCCGTAACTTTCACAGAAAATTACACCCAGGATGATAAGATCGCGGTAAAACACGACATTTTTTGCCACTACGATTACCGGAGCCCAAGTAGCTGCTAACGACACTAGAGGCGATATTTTCCTCCTTCATGACTCACCCGTCGCTAACACTTCTTACCAGACCACGTAATGAGGCGAGGCAAGAATCCTCCTCCTGTCTTCCTTCCCTTCACCCTTTCTACCTCTCGATCTTTCTCTCACTCTGGTTTTATATTCTTTTTGTCTTCGTAGCGTGGGAGATCACTCTATAGTAGGTGTTGTTATATTACTTGAGGCTGTGTGATATAGCATAGCAGGTCAGTAGTAGTAGTAGTAGTAGTGGATGGGAAAGAGAAAGTTGTGATTTATCTTCTTCAGGTTTTTTTTTATGTTAAGTTGCGTTACTTGGCCTTCCTTAACTCCCCCTTGTCATCTTCTCTCTCTCCGTATGTTTTAGAGTCCTGAAGGATAAGGATGTGTAGTTTCGATCACAGGATACACACAGAGGGAAGAAGGACTTAATCTATGAATGGATGTGAGGAAGGGACGGGGGGTAGTGAGGGAAGTGGGGGGAAACAGGTCCTTAGTGTTTGGTTTACGTCCTTAGTGTTTTGTTTACGTCCTTAGTGTTTTGTTTACGTCCTTAGTGTTTTGTTTACGTCCTTAGTGTTTGGTTTACGTCATTAGTTTTTTATTTTCGTCGTTATTTATACTGTTATTTATGTTGTAATTTCCCTGACTGTTGTTATCGTCTCTGTTGTTATTTCCGTGATTACCTGTTGCTCCTGTTGCTACTGTTACTTGTGTGTCTATTCTCATTACTGTTGTTTGCTTCCGTTACCTCACACATTGTCATTCATGAGATGCGTTCAGTCAGTCCTGTAATCAGTCAGTCCTGTAATATCCGCTGATCGTTTAACACCACTTGTTATTACTGGTGATACTGATGTCTAGAGGTGAACACTGTAGCGCGACCCCATGTAACATCTGTTTTGGAGGTGAACAGTGTAACGAGACCCCAAGTAACATCTGTTTTGGAGGTGAACAGTGAAACGAAATCCCAAGTAACATCTGTTTTGGAGGTGAACAGTGTAACGAGACCCCAAGTAACATCTGTTTTGGAGGTGAACAGTGTAACGAGACCCCCAAGTAACATCTGTTTTGATATACATCACACGAATACCCAACCTGTATCTAACCTTCCATAAGCAGAGTTAATCAGTAACACCTCTTTCCTCCTATAGTGACAATCCCCCAATCACTTAATACATATAATAACAATAAGTACAATCTGATTAACATACGCTTCAACAGGTATTCTCCCTCCCCCCCTTTTCCTTAATATCTTCAAACTATTATCCAGGGAAAAAAATATTACTTCCTGCTATTACCCGTAACCTGTGTTTTGGTGATTATTTATATTAAAAATCAAGTTTATATCTACAGATTATATAGTGAAGAAGAGCTAACGTCGAGAGATTGAAGGTGGTAGTGGGCACTCGTAGTTTGTGTTGCTGTTGCTGCCTTAATCGTTGTGAGTGGTTGTGGTGGCTGGTGATGGTTGGTGGTGATTGTAGTTAGTGGTGATGATATGAGTGGTGGACAATGGTGGTAAAGGTTGATGAATGGTGGTGATTGTGGTAATGGTATTAGTGGTGGATAATGGTGGTAGTGTGGTTGATATGGTGGTGTGGTGGTAGCAGTGGTACAATTAGTGGGAGATGATGGTGGTGATGAAGAATGTAAAGTGAAAGAGTTAGTGGATGGACGGATGGAAGGGGAGATGGAGGGATGGGGAGGAGGGATGGAAGGGGAGGAGAGAGGGAAGGGAGGAGGATGGAAGGGAGGGAGAGAGGGAAGTGGAGGGAGGGATGGAAGGGAGGGAGGATGAAGGGAGGGAGAGAGGGAAGGGAGTAGGAGGGACGGAAGGGGAGTAAGGGAGGGGAGGGGAGGGGAATGGGAATAGGTCAACTCTTCCCCACCCTAACATCCCACCCCCCTTCTTCTTCTTCTCTCCGTTTCTCCTCCTTATACTACCCAGAATATGTGTGTGTATGTGTGTGTGTGTGTGTGTGTGTGTGTGTGTGTGTGTGTGGTGTGTATTCAATACTCAGTCTGGATTAACGTAAGACTTGACGTGGATTAATTCAGCCCTATGAATTAATACAAAGTAAATGAGGAAGATTACAAGACGTAGGGAACACCTCAATTATGCTGGGAATTAAGTGAGAAAAGCCGTGTGGGAACTGAGAGAAATCTGGACACCTAAAGAAAACGAGAAGTGGTTAAGTGAGTTTTACAATAGTTGTTTTTCTGTCGATGACGTGAGAACTAATGAGAGAGAGAGAGAGAGAGAGAGAGAGAGAGAGAGAGAGAGAGAGAGAGAGAGAGAGAGATGACAAAATGTGTAAGAGGGAGATTCAGAGACACAGACAGACAGACAGACAGACAGACATACAGACAGACAGACAGACAGACAGACAGATCAATATCCCACTCCTCGATAAATATTACTATCGAGAGAATTTCCTCAAAAATCTTACGAGCGAATTTTCCCTCAACTAAAGATAGGTGAACGTAATAACAACCTCACTAAATTAAGACACTAAGATGGCGTCAAAATTACCCTGAGACTATACCGTAGTTAATGTTTTTTTGTTTTTTTCGCTTTACCTTACGATTCTTTTGTGGTAACCTGAAGAAGAAGAAGAAGAAGAAGAAGAAGAAAATGTTCAAAAGTTCATAGGTCAGAATTTAACTTAAAACTCTCCCTCAAAAAAAAAAATGGGAAAATTACACTTGAGATTATACCTTAACAAAATTCGTTCATTTAACCCCACTTATCGTTAAATAAACACAAAAAAAAATCCAAAGCAACAATCATCTGAGACTCTGAAGAAGAACAGAAATAGAACTGGTTGGTGTAAGGTCAATCACGGGTCACCGGAACTGCAGTCAGCTGGTGATTGACGGTAATGATGCCTAATGACGTAAATTACTTGATACCTTGATTGGTGATTACGATATGAAGGTCTTGATATCACGGAGGCCAGAGTGTTATCGTATCATTCTCGGGCTGTAATTGGATGACACCTTGTCCATCATGGCGTCAATATGTGAACAGGTGATGAGGGGTTTACGTGTGGTAAGTGAGGGGGAGGCCAGAAGTGTTAGTTCGTATTTAACATTCTCGGGATGTGAGACTTGGACTGGTTGGTGTAAGGACGGGTTGTCAGCTGGTGATTGGGGATGGACGTGGATTGGTGATTACAGGTGATATGAGGGAGGGGGCGTGTGGTGAACAGGGACGTGTGGTAAGTGAGGGGGGTGGGGGGAGGAGGAGGGGTGAGGAGGAGGACGTTGAGTGTGAGGGGGGTGGGGGGGAGTGAGGGGGTGAGGAGGAGACGTGTTGAGGTGTGAGGGGGGGGGGGAGGAGGAGGGGTGGAGGAGGACGTGTTGAGTGCGTGAGCGGGGAGGGGGAGGGGGAGGTCAGACGTATACGAGTGCGTTATGCGGTGTGCCAGACGATGTGTGTTATTGAGAACTTATTAAGAGAGAGAGAGTGCGTTCTAATGTAACAGATACACTTAACACACCTCACCACTACTACACCACACTATCACCACCACACTATCACCACCACACTATCACCACCACACTATCGCTAACACCAGTACGGTAATAACGGGAGATGGGTATTTCTTGTTTGCATTACTGATGATTGTTACGTCGGAAATAAGTAGTTACTGGTTAAATTACCTCGCTATTGTTACGTCAGGGGGTGAAGACATATTGTTTACCTGTGCGTAGTTAAGTTATAAAGTGATTCATATGACAGGAGATATGTTTGTTTATATTCATTGTTGATGTGTTGTGGTGACGGCTATGTTCTTTTGTTTACACGTCTGGTGGTTATGTGTTTGCGGTAATTTAGTGTTTGCTTCTAGTTATATCATTATTATTGCTGGTGTTGTCATGTTGTTTATATCGTTATGGTTTTTTTGCATTACATCGGATTGTTATATTATATTAGATAAATTATTGTTTGCATCAGGTCTTACTGTTTGTATTACACTTAAGTCAAATTTAATTATTGTGCTTTTGTCATATCAAGTCGAGGGTTTAGCATACACTCTCTCTCTCTCGCTTCTGTGACTTCCTCGGTTACTGGGCAGAAGACATTGCTGTGTTTAGTCAATACTGAGGCCGCCTTTCGTGACCTGACTGACAGTGTGTTTTTCACGAACGTGGGATATTATTTTTTTTTTCTTTCCTTCGGCTGTTTTGGGTGGCAGAGCATAGTGGGTGGCAGTGCATAGTGGGTGGCAGTCTATAGTGGGAGGTAATGAATGGCAGTGTGTAGTTGGAACCAGTGGGTGGCAAAGTCTGGGAGACGGAAGTGGGTGGCAAAGACCTTGGGTGTATATAACAGATGGTGGTAGGTTTCACGAGCAGAAGCCAGGCAGAGATTAGTTACACAAATTGTCGGTGGCAGTGGGCGGGTGGCACGCTGGGGTGGTGAGTGAGAGGGGATCAACAACCCCCCTTACCTACCCCAGTGAGCAAACACCCCAGTAACCCACCAATCCGTCACCCTAATTCCTCCCCAGCACTTATCCACCACCCGCCACATCACCCACCCACCATCTCAGTCACCCCCCACCACCCCAGTCACCCCCACCACCCCAGTCACCCCACATCACCCCTACCACCCAACACCACCCCAGTTACCCCTAGCACCCCAGTCACCCCCTAGCACCCCAGTCACCCCCCACCACCCCAGTCACCTCCCTACCACCCCAGTCACCCCTACCACCCAAGTCACCCCCTCCACCACCCAAGTCACCCCTATACCACCCTCAGTCACCCCTACCACCCCAGTCACCCCCCTACCACCCTCCCCAGTCACCCCACCACCCCAGTCACCCCTACCACCCCAGTCACCCCTTCCACCACCCCAGTCACTCCCTACCACCCAGTCACCCCTACCACCCCAGCCACCCCTACCACCCCAGTTACTCCCTTTACCACCCCAGTCACCCCTTTCTACCACCATCCCAGTTACCCCACACCACCCTTACTATCACTCCACACCCATTTTTATTATCACCTCACCACCCCTGTCCCCCCCACCAGCAGGGCAAAGGGGGTATGCAACAGGTGGTGCTTGAAGTGTACATGATAATTATTAATAATTTGCATAAGGTTATTGTCAGGAACATTGTAACTCTTCATGTTTTCATTTTTAAATCAACCAAGAGGGATCGAGTCAGTAGCCTGTCAGGGAGCGGATGTACTGTATATTCGTTTGTGATGTTTTTTCCTTTAGGTCTTTTTTTTGCAGCGATTTATCGTTTTTGTTATTATCTTTTGTTTTTGATATGATAATGGCTATTTTCCTATTGGATACGTTGCTATTATTCGTATTGTTTGGGATTTTTTTTTTTTCAGTGTAATTTTGTATCGTGTAATGTGATCTGTTTCCCTTGTGTGTTTTAGGGGGGGAAATGATTTTTTATTGTTGGTGTTATATTATTTTTTTGTTTTCTTTCCTTTTCATTTAGCTTTCCCAGGACCTCTACTCTTGGCAATCTCCGCCTCACAGCTCAACCTCCACGAGCCACCTCACAGCTCAACCTCCACGAGCCACCTTACAGTTCAACTTCTACGAGCCACCTCACAACCTCCACGAGCCACCTCACAGCTCAACCTCTACGAGCTACCTCACAGCTTAACCTCCACGAGCTACCTCACCCTTCACGAGCCAGCTCTCACCTCACCCTTCACGAGCCACCTCACCCTCCACGAGCCACCTCACCCTCCACGAGCCACCTCACCCTCCACGAGCCACCTCACCCTCCACGAGCCACCTCACATCTCAAATAGATCTGTCACCTTTGATTAATTTCTAACATCAACAATACCAAGGATGAGATTTTATTCCTAATGACAAGAGTAGTGATATTCTACTGTCGCAGGTGAGACAATCAAAGGCTTCCACGAACGCCACTAATGGAGAACATTTCAGCTGGCGATGGAGTAGTAATCATCGTCAGTGCTGGCAGATGACACAGGTACAATATATTTTTAAAAACTGTTACTAAAAAAAAAATTCTCAAACTTCAAAGGAAAATTTCATCATAATTTAGATATGGTTGAGTTATTGGGCTTGGTGGCGCGCGTGTGTGCCAGCAGTGGAAGGGGCACCGCCGCTGGTGTCCATAACGGGTAATCCCTTCCAACAAGACCAGGTAAGATTTATTTACCAAGGTGAACCTGGCGTAAACATCAGCAGCTCCTCGTAATACCTGGATATAAGAGAGTAATTTCCTCGTCTTGGCCATTATCCTTGCATAAAATATGGAAATCTGTCATCCTCCCGTTTGTTCGTCTCATTACCAGATGGCGTTGGAGGCAGCAGGGGGGCAGAGATGTTGGCAGGGGGTCCAG
>NW_024715597.1:217500-260215 GCF_018991925.1 Homarus americanus
CATGAAGCATTTACGATAAGGCAGCTCGTGTGTCTAGCTACCGGGCCATCACCTGGACCGGGACACCTACCGGGAGTCATAGACCAGGTGTACCGGGTCGTCACCTGAACCGGGAGACATGGACCGGGTATACCGAAATATAACCTGGACCGGGCCACCTACTGGGAGTCATGAACCGGGATAAACACTATCATGGAGAGTATGATCCGAAAATTTTGAGTCAGGTGATTTAACCCCTGAGTACTTTAATTTAACCCTTAGAGTACAATAATTTAACCCTTTGAGTACGATAATTATTTTAACCCTTTGAGTACGATGATTTAACCGCTTGACTATGAACACTGCTGGCTGGGCTATAAAGGAACATTAAGGAATCAAGGTAACAATGTTGCTATGTAGACCGGAACAAACATTAGAAAATTCCAAATCACAAAGCTTCTGTTATCCCGAAGCACCACTTGACAAACAAAAAAAAGCATAGCGCCGTCCTAAAGGTATAGCATGGCAGTAGAAGCATAGCGTAGCGGTAAAAGCATAGGGTGAACAGGAGAAATATTGCGTGGCAGTTAAAGCATAGCATGACAGGAAAAGCATAGCGCATCATTAAAGCATAGCGCGGCAGTAATAAACCACAGTGCCACATTTAAACCACTGCACCACAATAAAACCAACAGTACCACATTTAAACCACTACACCACAATAAAACCAACAGTACCACATTTAAACCACTACACCACAATAAAACCAACAGTACCACATTTAAACCACTGCACCACAATAAAACCAACAGTGCTACATTTAAACCACTACACCACAATAAAACCAACAGTACCACCTTTAAACCACTACACCACAATAAAACCAACAGTACCACATTTAAACCACGACACCACAATAAAACCAACAGTACCACATTTAAACCACTACACCACAATAAAACCAACAGTACCACATTTAAACCACTACACCACAATAAAACCAACAGTACATTTAAACCACTACACCACAATAAAACCAACAGTACCACCTTTAAACCACTACACCACAATAAAACCAACAGTACCACATTTAAACCACGACACCACAATAAAACCAACAGTACCACATTTAAACCACTACACCACAATAAAACCAACAGTACCACATTTAAACCACTACACCACAATAAAACCAACAGTACCACATTTAAACCACTACACCACAATAAAACCAACAGTACCACATTTAAACCACTACACCACAATAAAACCAACAGTACCACATTTAAACCACTACACCACAATAAAACCAACACCACAATAAAACCAACACCACATTTAAACCACTACACCACAATAAAACCAACAGTACCACATTTAAACCACTACACCACAATAAAACCAACAGTGCCACATTTAAACCACTGCACCACAATAAAACCAACAGTGCCACATTTAAACCACGACACCACAATAAAATCAACAGTGCCACATTTAAACCATTACACCACAATAACACCACCGCAAGAATACAATTAAACCTCTAATCATCGCTAACAGTGTAGTTACGTGTATAATTGTAGAAGACTACCACTCTGACTAAACACACACACACACACACACACACACACACACACACACATTAACCAGCAGTCAGTTACAGTATCGGAAGTTTTGTTAATGATTAAAACACAAGTTTTAATCCAGTATTTGGTAGATTATTAACATGGAATGACAGTCAACCAATAGTCAAGCTAGTTTCAGTCCTAGTAAGCCATACCACCAACTATAACGCAAATTTGTGGGGTGCGGTGGCTGAGTGGATAGATTGCTGTCTTTCTGTCCTTATGGTCGTTGGTTCGATATTCTGGGATTCATTTTCGAGCCAAACTTAAACGATTCTAACCTAATCTAACCTAACCTAATCTAACCTAACCTAACCTAACCTAACCTAACCTAACCTAACCTAACCTAACCAATTGTAAGTTATAAAAGTTGTAACAAAAATATATCGAAATAACCACACATTATATAAACCTTCTTTCAAGAGTTATAGAAACGGGTTATAAAAAAGGGTTTGTATATAATTAACCCAAAGTGGTGTAATTGAAGGTTGGGTTGGGTCGTTACTGTGTGTATTAACAACTCGTAAAGATATAAGATCACTGTTTTCTCTCTCTATTGCTTAATGGGGTCCTTGTCGTGTTGAGCCAATCAGTGTGTGTACAGCTCTGGTCAAGAGAGTAATCGTAGTTAACAAAGGGTAATTTGGTTGATGTGGTTGAGTGCGGTTGATTTTGAGTGAGTGGGTTGATGTGGGTAGGGTTAAGTGGTTCCATTTGAGTGAGTGGGTTGATGTAGGTGGGTTAAGTGGGGCCATTTGAGTGAGTGGGTTGATGTGGGTGGGTGAGTGGGTTGATGTGGGTGGGTGAGTGGGTTGATGTGCGTGGGTTAAGTGGGTTGATGTGGGTGGGGTGAAATAGGTTGATGTGGGTGGGTGAGTGGATGCGTGGGTTAAGTGGGTTGATGTGGGTGGGGTGAGGGGATGTAAGGTGGGGTGGAGTTGGATGTGGGTGGGTGAGTGGGTTGATGTTGGTGGGTGAGTGGGTTGATGTGGGTGAGTAAAGTTTGGTTGTTTATCACAGTGGGACAAAAATATATTCATGGATATTTATGCCTTTACTCACAAGAATAACGAATGTATGTATGTGTATATATATGTATGTCTGTATGTATGTATGTATGTCTGTATAGGTTTTATTATGTTCGTTAGAGCGCCCGCACACACACACACACACACATACACACACACACACACACACACACACACACACACACACACACACACACATACACACACTCCGATCGATGTAAGGTGAATTGCTAAGGTTTTCGTGTGTGTGTGTGTGTGTGTGTGTGTGATAAATTCCATGTGTACTGAATGCCTGACGTCTGTATAGTCATGAAATATGTATGTGCATGGAAGGACTCAGCCATTCAATTGTGTACCGTGTGTGTGGGTGTTTGTATAATGTGTGTGTGTATATAAATGTTATGTATGTATGTATGTATGTAATGTATGTAATGTAATGTAATGTAATGTACGTATGTATCTATGTATGTATGTAATGTAATGTAATGTAATGTAATGTATGTAAAAAATACGAGACAAATCTAATTGTCCTTTTACCTAAGGTACAAAAGAAACACTGAACTGAATCAAGTTAATGGTGATATAACGAGTACCTTCAAGTGCCATTTCTTCTTATATTATTATCTGTACTATCTTCTGATGTTGTGGATAAGATGTTTGATACAGTAATCTTAGTACTTTCCCGAGACCATGTTGAAGATTACAGTCTCTCTCTCTCTCTCTCTCTCTCTCTCTCTCTCTCTCTTTATGTCTTTCTCTTTCTCTCCTTTCCTCTCTCTCTCTCTCTCTCTCCTTTTCTCTTGTCTTTTGTCCTCTCTCTCTCTCTCTCTCTCTCTCTCTCTCTCTCTCTCTCCCCTTCCTCTCTTTCTTTCTCTCTCTCCTTTTCTCCTTTCCTCTCTCTCTCTCTCCTTGTCACATCTTGGAGAACAAAAATCATAGTCATTACACGTCATAGACCACAACAGGACCTACACATTAGCCTGTTGTAAAGGTTAGACTACAGGGACACTTTCTTATTTAAGGACCAGAATTTGAGATATTTTGGTTCCGAGTTTTTATTTTTATTTTATTTTTTTTTTTATGATAACACTCACTTTTGGTCCGAATCCGAGACTAGAGAGTGATTCAGTTTTGGTCCGAATCTGAAACTAGATAGTGATTCAGTTTAAACCCGAATCCGAGACCAGAGAGTGATTCAGTTTAAACCCGAATCCGAGACCAGAGGGGGTAACTTACTTACCTGGTAAAGACGTCGGGGTAGTGTGTGCGAGCGAAGGCCTTCTCCAGTTCCTCCAGCTGGTAGGAGGTGAAGGTGGTGCGGTAACGGCGCTGCTTCTTCTTGGGTGTAAACTCGTCTCCCTCGCCTCCACCACCACCCTCACTACCACCCTCACCACCCACGCCCTTCTCACCCTCCAGCTCCCCTTCGTCCGTCACGTCCACGTCGGGTTCGATATTGTCGTCGTCAGGAGTGGGCGTGAGGTTGCCTTTAAGGACGGGAGAGATAGGGGAGCAGAGGGTTGGAGGCGCGGGCGTAGGTGGCGTAGATCCAGCGCTCGTGCACTTTACGCCCACGCCCATAACGGTGGCAGGGGCGGGGGAAGAGCGACCGCCGGGTAGATAACCTGAAGAAGACGAGACAGAAATAAGAGCCTTGGGAGATATAGATGGGAAAAATACATCAAATTTCCAAAAGTAATCTTCATGTTTCTTACTGGTAAAGTGGAGGCAGGACTGTTTATACCCACCTGCCTATATGCTATACCACGTTATACTTCTACACCATGCTCTCTTACGCTATACTTCTTTAAAATACTGCATTATACTACTACTATTTTGATGGGGTATTTTCTTGTAATTTTGTATATCTGTTTTTGTCTGTCTGTCCGTCTATCTGCCCGACTCTTTCCGTCTGTCTTGTTGTCTTTCGGCATTATAATATCCCTGTTTAACTATCTGTGTCTGTCTGTCTGTCTCCGTCTTTAACTCTTCCCCTACACCTCGAGCCTCCACCAGCCTCTACCAGGTGAAATATGCCTCAGGTAAACACATTCAAGTCAAGGGGCCAAAGCCTGTGGGGTGGTGCCGCTCCTGTAGGTGGGGGAGGAGTAGGAAGAGGAGAAGTAGGGGGGGGGAAGGAGGATTGACGAGAAAGAAGAAAAATGAAGAGAAGAATTGAAGATCAGGAAGAGGAAAGTAGAGGAGAAGGAAGGAATGAATGAAGATGAGGAGTAAAAAAAAAGGAGAGAAGAGAAGAAAGGAAGATTAGGAAGGAAGAGTAGGGGGAAGGATAAAGAGGAAGTAGTAGGGGGAATGAATAAGAGGAAGGAAAAGAAGAAAGGGAGATTAGGAAGAGGAAGATAGCAGAGAAAGAAGGAAGAGAAGGAGAGAAGAGGAAGAAGGAAGACCAGGAATAATAGGAAGAAGAACTTATAAAACAGTAATAAACAAGAGATAATGAAAATCACCAAAATGAATATAACACATTAACGATTAGGGTGCATGGAGGGAGACACGATAATTGGTAATAACAAAAATATATGCAAGAGCTGGAAATAAAAATGGTGTCGACAAGATTTACTAATAATATAAGATAGGATAATATGGCGACAATGAATAACGTGGAAAGAACGAGGAGAGAGAGAGAGAGAGAGAGAGAGAGAGAGAGAGAGAGAGAGAGAGAGAGACGAAGAGGAAGAACTGCCGTAAGGAAGACATAGACTTAAGAAATAATATACTTTACGACTTGACTTACTAGATCATTTTGTTACGGCCGGACGAACAAACAGCTTACGAGAGATTAACTTTAAAGGGAAGCAGAAATGCGCGCGCACGAGTGTATGTAAACAAAGTAGAAAATGTAAATAAAGTGAAAATGTAAACAGCAAAAAATATATAAACAAAGTGAAAAAAAATTATAACCAAGTGAAAAATGTAAACAGTTAAAAGTATAAACAGTGAAATAAATAAAGTGAAAAATGTAAACAAAATTCGTAAATGTAAACGAAATGAAAAATATAAACAATCTGAAAATAATAATATGTTCGTGTGACATTCAATTTTACGAGAGAGCCAACAGTATTTGGTCTTGTAAATGGACTTGGTTGAGTTAAAACACAAAGCCTGGGTATTTCATGAAAGACTTGATGGGAAAATTTACAAGAAGTTAATATGAAACTTGAATGACTTGAAGCTCAGGATTAACAACCATAAGAAAATACAATAACAATTAGAGTTACGGGATAATTTATAAGGAGTGGTCTTTGAGTGGGGTGAGTTACAATGCACTTCCAGCAGCATAAATAGTGGTGCGCGCCCGTAATTAATGGCGTATTTTTTGCGTTATTATGACCGCCGCTGCTTGCTTAAGAATTACACCTGGTATGTTACGACAATTTCTTGATATATATTTGTTTTAAGTATTTGTCTGTCTGTTTTAGCTTCATGACTGACTGACTGACTGACTGACTTTTGCCGTAAGTTAGATTGATTATATAAGTGTTTTGTTGTGTGATCATTTGCTCTCTCTCTCTCTCTCACGACAGGAAGCGCTTAATCATTACAGCTGAATAACAAACCACTTTATTGTTCATGGTCTTGATGTTTTGAATCCAATCCCAGTTTATGAACCCACAAGTTCGAACCCTTACTTGACCTTATACTGACATGAGCCCCCCCAAAACCATCAACCAGATTTTTACATATGTTAGGTTGTTTGGTTGATAGTTACTCTAGACACACCAACAACCATAATAACACCCTCTTTATATGAAATACCTTGTTAGTAATGTAAGAATAATGAGTCGAGAAAGATTTGATTCGAGAATGAGTGAACTGATCTATAAAGGTTGAATTAATTTATGTTAAGGAAGATTACATTACCTGATAACGAGCTAATTTATAACAACATCAGGTAATAGTTTGTTCCGTTAAGGAGAGGTGTCTTTCAGTGATGCCAGATATTAGCCCATACTCAGACATACTTCACTGATACCAGATATAAGTTCATACTCAGACACACTCACTCACACTCACTGCTTTTTATACTTTCTTGAAAAACTATATTCTATTTTTTTTACTGGATATAAATTTCACCTGAATACCATTTATTACCATTAAAATAAAACTTATACTAAAGACGCTAATTTACCCAATAATAAAAGAAGATAAATTTAAATTAGCTTTTGTTTTGTACTAGAAATTATTGGTTATTATTTACTAGACCTTAGTGAAATAAAATAACATTATTAAGAAGATGTATATATGAATTTATTTAAATCACACCAATAAACAGAAAAATCACCCGTGTTGATTATAAGATTAACAAAAATAACTAAACATTTATTTTAACAGCGAATGTAACATCAATCACGATAGTTATGGAAATTTATTAATAAAGAAAAAAAAATACATCGAAATACAATAATGTTGAATGATTTATTAACCATAGCATAATATATAAATAAAAGAAGAGAACCATTTATTATGTCGTAGTTGTTTATTGAGAGAAAATTAATGAGATATATATAGACATTCAGACCATTATAACCTTACGTGTTAATGAACTTCTTGACGTTGAAATATTACAGTGAAAAATAATACAACGGATAATATTCTCACATAACATTAATAGCTTATTTACATCATGGTATTATAATCACCAGGATATTACTGTAATAAGAGATTTTGTAATTGTAAAACATCATCAGATACTTAAAAAAAACATGAAATTTTTATATCTTTATGAATTATTAAGTGACATTGGATAAATTTAAATACTTAACAGGAATATGTGTAGTGTGAAGTATTCCCCAGGTGTGCATATGTGGGTTTGATTTGCATATATATGAAACGATATCTTGGACAGGTGATATTAGTATGATGATAGTAATCTAGATTTTTATTACTACACGTATCATACTTGAAATTTTTTTATGTTTTTGAAATAATTTATAAACTTTCGAAATATTATACTTTTAGATTGTTATTTTTTTCTTTTAGTAGTTTATGAGTTTATTAGTTTGTGAAATATTTTAAAGGAGATAAATTATTCCACTTATATTTTGTCTGGCTATTTCTATATCCAGTCATCTACCTGTCTGATAATTATTTTACCTATCCGTGTCTATCCATCTATCAGTTAGTCAGTTTACCAATTCATTTACCTGACAATCTATCCTTTAACCAATCAATCTAACCATCCACTCAGCCATCCAGTCAATCTAACCATCCATCCAGTCATCCATACACCCGGGAGGCAGCTGTCTTTCCCACCCCCTCCATCTGTAACCACAATCAATACTCGTGACGTCATGCAGGTGAGCTAACAGCCAATTAACATTATGACGTCACCACTTACCTTTCCCGTTTTCTGTGAAGTTTTACGCATTTCATCGTAGTCTTTTGTAAATTGAAAAGGAAAAGATATGAAAAGTGGTAAATGATAAAGATAGTACAACGAATGAATAAAAATGAAAGAAATGAGACGGAGAATAGAAGGTGAGAGAAGCAGAGACAAAGAGAAGCTGAATAAAGGGTGAGAGAAAGAAGGGGAGAATAAGTAATGAAACAAAGAAAGAAAGGAGCATAAAATTTGCATGAAAATGAGAGGGAGAATAGAGAGACAGTATTGGAAAGAGAATAAGGGGCAGGAGAGAATGAGAGGAGAAACACACAAGAATGGGTGAGAATGGGGATAAAGACAGAGGTAGGGAGAAACAGAATTAAGAGAGATAAGATAGGAGTGAGAGAGAGAGAGAGAGAGAAGCGACTTGGGTAGGAGTGAGAGAGAAGCATGCTAGGTAGGAGTGAGAGAGAGAGAAGAGAGACAGGTGAGGTAGGAGTGAGAGAGAGAGAGAAGCGGCTTGGGAGAAGAGGCTTGGGTAGGAGAGAGAGAGAAGAGGCTTGGGTAGGAGAGAGAGAAGAGGCTTGGGTAGGAGAGAGAGAGAAGCGGCTTGGGTAGGAGAGAGAGAGAAGAGGCTTGGGTAAGAGAGAGAGAGAAGAGAGACAGGTGAGGTAGGAGTGAGAGACAAACTAGGTAGCAGTTAAGAAGAGAAAAGATAGCTTGTTAATTAGTCATGAGACAGGTGGAGCTTTAGTGGCGCCTAACACGATCTGTACACACACACACACACACACACACACACACACACACATGGATCAGCTACATGCACACATACCTTGACAAAACGCACATGGGTACCAAAGACACGTGTATCCTCCACACGTATACGTCTACGAAACGCACATGTGTACATCAGTTAAACCTGTCTTCCTAAAATACACACCACTTCAATATATGGGAAAGGCGTCTCTTGACTTTTAAAACGCACATGGTTGCGCACGAAACGCACATGCACACAACAAAACGTACATGATCAATGACAAGACGGTATAACATAGAAAATGTATCATCAATCTACGGTATAGCATTATAGGTATTGTCCTCAGTTTATGGTATAGCATAGAGAACATATCTCTCTACGGTATAGTAATAAAGGTAATGTCCTCAATGTAAGGTATAGCATAGACTCCATAGAGAACATATCTCTCTACGGTATAGCATTATAGGTAATGTCCTCAGTTTACAGTATAGCATAAAGAGCATATCATCTCTCTACGGTATAACATTATAGACAAACACCGGTTGTTACACAGCGCCACCTCTAGGAGACCGTACAGTAATGTCTACCCTTAACAGGAAAAATCGCTGTACGGATGGTTCCATTTAAGTGTAATTTCCGGTATAATTTATGAGGTTCTCTTTACCGGACAAATAATTCCCTTAAGCAGATCATTTTTTTCGGTCTTTTGGTCGAATGTGTGAGTGTTTTTGGTCTTGGAAGCTTCCTTGGCCTCGGATCTCTGATATTAGACTAAAAATTGCGTATTACAGATTACAGAATAATACAGGATATTACACACATAATAATCATTTAACGATACACTACACAGGATTTGATTACAGTATACACATACAGTATGATGTATAATACAGTATAGATATACATTGGTGTTTTGTGTATCTATATAAAAAAGCATAAAATACACACTTGAAATGTTAACTAAGGCAACGTCAAATTTCGGGAGATTGAATAACAAGTCTACGATGATCCGGTTATTGGAGAGGTTTGGTTAGAAATAGTCCGGTTATTGTGGCATTTATTGTGTTATGAACGACCATGACGGTAAACAACAGCCATAAGACAGTAAACAACAACCATAAGACAGTAAACAACAACCATAAGACAGTAAACAACAACCATAAGACAGTAAACAACAACCATAAGAAAGTAAACAACAACCATAAGACAGTAAACAACAACCATAAGAAAGTAAACAACAACCATTGACAATAAACAAGTATATGTAATAAACAACGACCATAAGACAGTAAACAACGACTATAAACAGTAAACAACGACTATAAACAGTAAACAACAACCATAAGAGTAAACAACAACCATAAGACAGTAAACATCGAGCATAATAAAGTAAACAACAACCATACACAATAAACACCCATAAACAATAAACAACAACCATGAACAGTAAACAACAGTAAACAACAACCATGAACAGTAAACAACAGTAAACAACAACCACAAACAGTAAAACAACCACCAATACCACACCACACAGGGCATGTCAACCATCACCACAGCTAACTAGGGTCATGTTACCGTCTCCTAGGCCTCAACACGACATACAGCTGCCTCTAACACACCGTATACTGATAACACTATGATCGCCTCACCCATTCAAGACCTCGAACCCGCCGACCCATTCAAGACCTCGAACCCGCCGACCCATTCAAAACCTCGAACCCGCCGACCCATTCAAGACCTCGAACCCGCCGACCCATTCAAAACCTCGAACCGACACCTTCTCAAAACCTCGAACCAGCACCCATTCAAGACCTCGAACCCGCACCCATTCAAGACCTCGAACCCGAACCCACTCAAAACCTCGAACCAGCACCCATTCAAGACCTCGAACCCGCCGACCCATTCAAGACCTCGAACCCGCCGACCCATTCAAGACCTCGAACCCGCCGACCCATTCAAAACCTCGAACCGACACCTTCTCAAAACCTCGAACCAGCACCCATTCAAGACCTCGAACCCGCCGACCCAAGACCTCGAAGACAAAATTATAATTCTTAACGTCACTGAATTTTATCAAGAAGGTTAGATTAGTTTTGTTTTGACTTGGTTAGATTATGTGAAGTCTTTAAGGTAAGGTAGGTTAGGTTAGGTTAATTCTTGTTGGGTTAGATTAGGTTAGATTAAGTCTTGTTAAGTTTGGTTAGGTCATGTTAGGATAAGATTAGGTTAGGTTAGGTTAGGTTAGGTCTTGTCAAGTTAGGTTATTTTAATTAGTATTTCTGGCTTATCTATATCTACAGAATTATTCCTATTTACATATCAATTAAAATTCACGAGTAAAAAACAATACAAAAATTATTCCTATATCGTAGTTGTCCACCTCTCCCTCCACACAGGTAAGCAGGGGGGGGGGGTCTTCTCAGGTGGGGGCCAGGTGACAGAGGCTTAATGGCTGGTATACCTGCCTTGTATTCCCTCACCTGTGCTGTTCACGACTTCATCTCACGATTTCCTTTTCTCTTTTCTTAATTTTTTTTTTTTGGGGAGGGGAGGCTGTTCTGTTTTATTTATTATATTCTTTGTGTTTGTATTTTAAGTTGTGTCGTGTCTGCCATGTTGCCATTTTTTAGTTAACGTGAAGTAATGAGGTTGTGTGAATATAATGAAGAATTTTGTTTTTGTAAGTGTTTGTATGTGTTTGTGTGTCTGTCTGTGTGTTTTTGAGTGCTTGTGTGTGTGTGTGTGTATGTATGTTTTTTTGTGTGTGAGTGCCTGTCTGTCTGTCTGTTTTTTGTGGGTCCGATTGTCTGTTTATGTGTCTGTGTCTGTCTGTCTGTCTGTCTGTCTGTCTGTCTGTCTGTCTGTCTGTCTGTCTGTCTGTCTATGGTGCTTTTTATGTATATATCTGTCAGTTAGTCTCTATCTGTCTCAATAAACACAAACTCCCTAATATCAATACATCCCTTATCGCAAACTCACACACGATAACATTGGATAGCTCAGGTCACCATAGTAAGTTCTCAGACAGGTCATGCAGTTATGGAGTCAGTGACCTCCCGTGACCTACTCTAAGACCAACCCCTTACCAGAGTCTATTCTAGATATCCGGGTCACGTATTAGACATTCAAACAACATGTATTAAGTATAAAGACCCATAATTTGATTCTATTATACATACATACATACATACATACATACATATATATTGTTTTTTTAGTTCATATTTCTTAACTAATAATTTTCTTCATTTCTGAGGTTAATTTAAATATATTATCCGACATCAGATTTTGTTTGTAATATCTTGCCATTCATATTATTCAGTGCTGATGTATAAAAACAACACTCTCCTTCATCTTTTAACTAATCTCTTTTATTTAATCTTTCAACCAGTAGAATTTATATTATTAATTTATATATATATAACTAATCTTTATATGCTTATTAAACAAATAATAACTCGTATCATTTTTGTTTTACTTTTATTATTTTTTATCTAGTATTTATCCCAGTGAGTATTGGCATTCATAGAGATAGCTGACGCAGGTAATAAACACCAAAAACATTATATATCATCTATTAGAATTTTGTTATCTTGTAGGAGTTTAATTAATAATAAATATGTAATGATTTGAAAGGTAATTAAAATCATGTGGTAATGTTCGTTAGTTTCGTCTTTTTTGTGACTTTTAAATCGTTCGTGTTGATCTCGTTTGGTGATTCATACATAAAATTAATTACCAAATATATGAATAAATGACTAAATGTGAATAATATACAAGATTAGTTAATTTACAAAATACAAAAATAGCAAATGAAAAATGAAAAATACTAAATAAATAAATAAATAAATATATAAATAAAATAAACACAGAGTTAACATTAAAACAACAAAATAAAACACACACACACACACACATCTATACATTAAACATCTCAAGTCTCGGCAAACATAAGTCACCATCTTAGGAACCGATCCTGTACGGCACAAAGGAAAGGGAGGAAGGGGGTGATCGACGCTTGTGTTGAGCTTGTGACGGAAGACCTGTTAGTGTGTGTGTCAGCCTCTTGGGTCAGTGAAGTGATTTGTGAAGTAATTTTATGATATGGGATTGTATATAAATTATTTGTATAGTGTGTATGGATGTATGTAAATTGTTTGTATACTAGGCCTATGTATGTGTGTATGTATGTAAAAAAAATATGCACTGTGATGTGTATTTTTTAATTTGAGAATAAGTACATAGTGATGGTAATATTATTATTGCCGTGATTATTATTATTATTATTATTATTATTATTATTATTATTATTATTATTGTATATTATTACTATTATTATTATCATTACTATTATTATTATTATTATTATTATTATTATTATTATTATTATTATTATTATTATTATTATTACTATTATTATCATTACTATTATTATCATTATTATTATCATTACTATTATTATTATTATTATTATTATTATTATTATTATTATCATTATTATTATCATTACTATTATTATTATTATTATTATTATTATTATTATTATTATTATTATTATTATTGTATATTATTACTATTATTATTATCATTACTATTATTATTATTATTATTATTATTATTATTATTATTGTATATTATTATTATTATTATTATCATTACTATTATTATTATTATTATTATTATTATTATTATTATTATTATTATTATTGTTATTATTATCATTACTATTATTATTATTATTATTATTATTATTATTATTATTATTATTGTATATTATTATTATTATCATAAGCTTAAAAACTTATAAACAATAAAAACAAGAAGAAACAAAACCAAAATCAATTACAATAAACTGAAAAAGGTGATAAATTAACATAAACAAAATAAATGTTTATGGTAAACTATTGTAGAAACTCAGACGGTGACAACAAACTGGGCGACACGTAATTATTTCAAGAGGAATAAAAAAGTGAGGATAATGAGGAGGAAGGCAAGAGGTAATAACAGATAATGGGAGGAAATACAACTTAAGGGAGATTGGAGACGTCAACACTGGTTGTGTGTAATGCCTTGTTCACCTGTGGAATGTTTACAGGTGTTATGGTGAGAGACGGGTATTAATAATGGTAATAGTTGTTGTGTTAGTAGTACTAGTAGTTGTAGTGGTTATAGCAGTTATGATAATATTGGTAGTAGTTGCGGCTGTTTTATTATTATTATTATTATTATTATTATTATTATTATTATTATCATCATTAATAATACTGACAATAATGATACTCTTGGGTAATATGTTATGGATGGTATAATAATAATAATTAAATAATAAAAATACAAATAATAGTAATACAGTATAAAAATATCTCCGTAAAACATCACGAATATATTAATAAAAATATATCTTGTTTATTTCTCAAACACAAGTAAACAAGAAGCATCATACTTATTATTCATCAATATTAAAATAATTTGTTTACTTATTGTGAAGAAACATAAAATTATCATTATTAATAACAAATATACATAAGAAATAAACGTTACATAATGGCACCCGGTAATAGACCCTGTGGCCAAGAACATTAGTACTGGCAATTACTAATATTTTCATAATTGTAATTGTTATTATCACAGTATACTAATGAGCTCTATAATAACAAAATAACATGTTCATAAATATGTGTTTGTGTATTTCTTATATATTATCATAAGTACAAGTTGTATTATTTATGTGTATTAGTTCAGAACATCCTGTATATTTTAGTTATTATTATTTCTCATCAGTAATTCCTTAAGTGTAGTATTTTTTTTCCTAATTTGCATGTTTAGGATTGTGATATGTTTGGTACTGACAAGTTTCATCTTTCTGAAGTTTTGGGTGAGAGTTTTTAAATATAGAAAGTGTAATGTTTGACTAGTGATGAGTCGGTATATTTTGGTCAATGTTACATTCTTACAAAACACCATTACTCGTAAACAGTGAAATAGGGTATACAGTATGTACAAAATCTCAATTACTAATATTCAATTTGTATCGTCATATATAAATAAGATATGATTTCTCCATGACTCTTCGTGAATATATTTTAATCATGATGCCAGTAATTATCAAAACCAAATTTTTCGTGTGACAAATTACTATTAAGTTTCATCTTTAGTACAGGTGATTTTTAATAAGAAGACGAGCTCACTCAAAATAACGACAATAATGATAATCCTTACTCATAAATTTCATCTGAAGCATTTTTCACATCACTATAATTTATTGATCTATCAGGAAATATAAAGTGTGAACATTTTGGTGATGTTGAGTCATTCGAGGGAAGTAAAAATTAAACCCGGGTTGAATAAGAGAGGTTCCGCGTCATGATAAATGGCTCCATCATCACCAGCGTCAACAAGGTGATGGACGCCAGGTTCCCTTACCGACTAAAGCATCACTACACTAACTCATCGATTCCCTTGACACTAAATCGTAAATACAGTGTAAATTATAGTGTGGGAGAGAGGGAGAGCTGAAGTGTTGTTGGTCGCCGTGTGGGGAGGGTTTAGCGGCTCGACCTGGACAAGCGGCGGTGGTGACGGCGGCGGGTAAGGCCTGGATTTTCGCGGCGATTTCTTGGCGATATTTAATTCTTACCGGTTTGGCGCTTTTGGGAGGTTAGAATTTTATACATTAAATACAGAAAAAATATATTTGTTTTAATTCAATTTATGAGCTCGTACAATACGTAAATGTCTTTATTACGTTTAATTAAATTCGTGTTTTTAGTGTTACCTCTTCTTATTTTCCAGTTCCTCCGAGCTTTAGAAGAATTTACCAATTTTAACATTTTCCCTCAGCGTCCAGAACCAGGAAAGTCCGCCAGGTCGTCCCAGGGTGGCGAGGATCACGTCTCCCTCCCGCCTTACCATGACAGACGTCTCTATAAACACCAGAATCATCCTCACCGAGAACAGACGAGACACGCATGCGCTCATCACCACATATCACGAGAACTTATGATGAATGGCCCTCCTCCCACTCCCTCCCTCTTTTCTTTCACTCTGCCTGGGCCCGATGCGTGTTTGTTATTGCATGTTCACAAACAACCCATTAAATCACCAATAATTCGCTTACCTACACAATTCACTGGCGTATAAAATCAACTGATAACTTGAAACTCAATCTTCTCAGCTAACAGTCCGGGTCTCGATGCCATATGAAAATGTATTTTAAGTTTATTTTTTCTTCCCTTGATAATATTCCCATTGCTGTTGCTACTTATCGCTTGATCTTGATTGGTGGATAACTCGCATATAAACAGTATAAAGGCAGAGCACTCCTCGATGTCCATGTACAGATTAAACAATATCGTTTATAGATAAGCCGACCCAACCAGTCAGCAACACCTCATAGCTCCGCCCCCACATGGCCGCCATCTTCTGACGTCACTTGAGCCCCGCCCAGTAGGAGGAGTCATGGTGTCCGAAACCTGGTAGGTGACTCTGGTCTCACAGGCTGCCCACTTAATTTACCGCAACGAGCTATATTCCACGTGTAAAATATCCCTAACATGAATCTTTATGTCCCACTAATGAAACAGGTCATTATTTTTCCTTCAGTCACGTATAAGTCCGGAGGGGAAGTGGCGTGAGTGTAACGTCAGGCCAAGTAAATAAATACCATTAACTGACATATTATGCTGACATTTTGATATTAATTCTCGCTGATTCCATCTTCTGACGAGCCGTAAATCAAATTCCAGAGTTATGGCTTACAGCTAGACGCAGAGATAACGCTATTTATTTTTTTCCTTTGCGTGTGTGTTGGTGACCGAGTGGATGATGGCTGGCTGTGATAAAATATCAGACCCGCGTCACAAAGTGTTCGCTGGACCTGACTTGGGGGGGGGTGGAGGGTTAGTGCCTGGCCTGGCTTGTCCACGTCTTCTGTAGGTGTACTTGTTTGTCCTTGTTTCTCCTGGGTTGTTGGTAAGGTGGTGTAGTGGTGTTACTTGGAATATATCTGTTTTTGTCTTGACTATTTCCTAAACATCGTTGCTACTAAGAATGTATTTGCTGTTCTTGTTCTCGTGTAAATGCTTCTTTTATCAGTAAATTTGTTTTTCTTTGTCCAGGTAGGGTCCAACGAGCTGCTGCCACTGTTACTGGTATTGTAAATGTTTTTGTTGTTCTTGTAGTAGTGGTGATGGCCTTCGTGCTGTACTTGTTGTTTTTGTTGTAGTGGCCTTTGTGGTAGTTTATGCTCTTCAGTGCAATGAAAGAAAACCTACACTGTTGTTAGTAGGACTTTAGTTGTTGTTTTTGTTACTGTTGACAGATACCCCAAGACTGTTTTTGTTGCTGTTTAAACAATATATTTTTTTGTTATATAGATACTGGTAATGACCTTGGAACTCTCCTTGTTACTATAGTGCTTTACTTATTGTCTTTGTTTGTCCTTGTAATACCCCTTAGTGTAGCGTCTGTTGAGTGTAATTGATTATTGTTTTTGTTCGGGGAATCTTAAGAGTATTTATTTGTTCTATTTATTTGTTATAATGTTCGTTAGGTCGCCAGTGTTCTTATTGAGATTGCACATGTTCTTGCTATTATTTGTTTTATTATTGTTATCAAGAGTGTGTGTGTGCGAACTTTTATTCCCGCATTTATTGATAACGTCGGCAGTTTTTATTGTATATATTGTGGCTGTTGCAATCAATAATATGTTAGTTTTATTGTTGTTTCTTATATTGCGAGTGTTGTTACTTTTGTTTTGCTATTTTGGAAGACTATTTTTGCTTTTGTTACTTTTACGTTGTTGTTATTTTCCCCGTGTTGGATTACTGTTTTGTTTACATTTTGTTTCTCGAATGTTGATTGTATTTGTTTGTTTGGCAAATGTATAGAAAACACACAGACACAGACACACACACACACACACACACACACACACACACACTAAAGATATCATAGTATAAATATTTGTTCATGTACGTAACACATCACAAACTTGACTGAATAAAACCTAAGGTGACAGCTACTCCTAAGCCCTAATCATGTACACCACTCATGGATAAATTGTTCAGTAAATTAATATAGACCTGCACACTGAGACGACAACAAGATAGATAGATAGATATTCAGTACAAATCGGTATACTAGCTTACAATTGGTTCGGTATGTAAATAGACAATCAGGTATACAGTTTGCATAGGCCGAGGAGGTATACAATCTCCAGTGTACCTATAGGACAGTGCTGGTATACAAACAATGGTAAACAGTAAAGCAATTCGACCTAGAACAGACAAACAAACCATCACATGTTTATTTCCAAATTAATTATGATAAATAAACTCGCCACTACTAGCAAGCACTAACTAACTATCCACTAACTATCTAATATATCTAACAATTTCCACTTAACAACCTGGATTATCCTCTTCTACTCTAACAACCACTTAACAACCAAACTAGGCCTAAACCACCCTACAGGACAAACCACCACATTTAGGGTTGTCATCCTTTAAGTGTCCAAATAAGGAGTTGGTCTCACTCGTTAACCAGCAGACTAATGGTTACCCAAACGATTAGACCCACCAATGAGAGGGGGATGGTTGGGGGGGGGGGGTGGTAAATTATAGTAATAACATGTAATAAGAAATCTTTAAATATATGAATTTTTAATGATCGGTTTTACTATTTTTGTAATGTATTTATTTATTTATTTATTTATTGGTTTCCGTCATCGTAAATTTATTTCGTATTTTTTTTAATTAATTTCTTGGGTATTTTCTGTATTTCACTTAATTTATTATGTATTTTCTCTATGTTAAATATTCCATCTACAGTTCGTTCTAATCATTATTTATTTTTATTTATTTACATATGTATTTGTAATTACTTGTTTATTTATAGTCTAATATATGTGAAAATCCATTACAGTTTAAGAAAGAATCCGTTTCTGAGACAGGTATTAAAAAGGTCATCTTGTACAGGACTCTTTATTAGTTCTACCTGGCGTTGAGGAAGGCGGAGATATGTAACAAAAAAATACGAAAGAAATTATTATTATCAACATTTTGAAGGATTTCTTCCCTTTATACAAATTTTGACAAGTGTGTGAATTTGTATTTATTTTTACTATTAATTTATCTTCTTCCTGATATTATAACATGTTGGTTTGTCCTTATTTACCTGTTTTCATCATCTATTTAACTCCACAAAACCATTCCTTTCTTTCTTAAAATCACAATTATTTTCTCGCTATCTCAGTTTTCTTATTACTTCCAATTTTATTTTCTATTTTCATTACAATTCTCTAATAGTTTTTCTCCTGTTGTCTCGCTTTATCTCAAAACTCTCTTGTATAAGTTAGTTTTCCCGTCTCTCTCTCTCTTTCTTCTCATCAAACTTTTCCTTCTTCAAATAGTGATAATCTTCCCCCCCCCCTTATTTTCTCTCTCCTCTAACACCATAACAACAGTGAACCGTGAATCATACTCTAATATTTCACTGTAATGCTAAAATTTCAATGTATATTCTGTAATTCTTATATTGTACTAACTCTTCACCGCTAAACACAAGGTACAATGAACCAGTCATGTCCTTAGAGCATATTCCCTCCGCCGTCATTCTCCCACATCCGTTCACCCTCTCACCGCCTATGTGTCCCTCCAGCTTACAACCTATCCATTTCTCACAGGGAAACACCGACATTGTTAAAATTTTTATCAATTCAAACTACCAATCACGAAGCATTTCTCTCCAGCGAGTTATTTATGATAATATTTCCTCTCTTTTAAATTAATTATATATATTTTCGGGTTATTTAGCATCGATAAACTCTCTTGGAACGCACTTCACATACTCTGTACTACCCTGGGCTAGATGATGGGTTTTGTGATACTGTGCTCTCTCTCTCTCTCTCTCTCTCTCTCTCTCTCTCTCTCTCAAGAATAATTCACATTGTCTTTACGCCACAGTGTCTGCTCTGCCATTAAGTAATTTATATAGGATAATTAAAAATAATATTCAGTGGTCAATTCATGATTATCTTTGAAAATAATTATTGGGGGAAATCATATAATTTTTACCTTATTATTATCGTCAGGTTTTTTTTTGTAATTTAAAGGAAGAACCAGATGGTAAATACGTCACGTAATAAGATAAATATTATGTCACCTTACATATTTTCTTCTCTGTAAATTGTCAGGTGTTTCCCCATGTCATTAACAATAGGTAATGTTTTCTATACACATATACGGCCTAATAATTAACTATATCACACTATCATATAAATTAAATACATATAACATTATTTACTTTATACACACAAGAGGAGAAAATTAGAAAATATATAAAACTAATAGAAAGATATTGTATCCAGTTAAATCCACCAGTTATATTTACCAGTCTATATTATACAGTCTTTCTATATTTACCAGTCTATATTATACAGTCTTTCTCTATTTACCAGTCTATATTATACAGTCTTTCTCTATTTACCAGTTTATATTATACAGTCTTTCTCTATTTACCAGTCTATATTATACAGTATTTCTCTATTTACCAGTCTATATTATACAGTCTTTCTCTATTTACCAGTCTTTATTATACAGTCTTTCTCTATTTACCAGTTTATATTATACAGTCTTTCTCTATTTACCAGTCAATATTATACAGTCTTTCTCTATTTACCAGTCTATATTATACAGTCTTTCTCTATTTACCAGTCTATATTATACAGTCTTTCTCTATTTACCAGTCTATATTATACAGTCTTTCTCTATTTACCAGTCTATATTATACAGTCTTTCTCTATTTACCAGTCTATATTATACAGTCTTTCTCTATTTACCAGTCTATATTATACAGTCTTTCTATATTTATCAGACTATATTATACAGTCTTTCTCTATTTACCAGTCTATATTATACAGTCTTTCTCTATTTACCAGTCTATATTATACAGTCTTTCTCTATTTACCAGTTTATATTATACAGTCTTTCTCTATTTACCAGTCTATATTATACAGTCTTTCTATATTTATCAGACTATATTATACAGTCTTTCTCTATTTACCAGTCTATATTATACAGTCTTTCTATATTTATCAGACTATATTATACAGTCTTTCTCTATTTACCAGTCTATATTATACAGTCTTTCTCTATTTACCAGTCTATATTATACAGTCTTTCTCTATTTACCAGTCTATATTATACAGTCTTTCTCTATTTACCAGTCTATATTATACAGTCTTTCTCTATTTACCAGTTTATATTATACAGTCTTTCTATATTTATCAGTTTATATTATACAGTCTTTCTCTATTTACCAGTCTATATTATACAGTCTTTCTCTATTTACCAGTTTATATTATACAGTCTTTCTATATTTATCAGACTATATTATACAGTCTTTCTCTATTTACCAGTTTATATTATACAGTCTTTCTCTATTTACCAGTCTATATTATACAGTCTTTCTATATTTATCAGTTTATATTATACAGTCTTTCTCTATTTACCAGTTTATATTATACAGTCTTTCTCTATTTACCAGTCTATATTATACAGTCAGACTATATTATACAGTCTTTCTCTATTTACCAGTCTATATTATACGCTATATCTATATTATATAATCAAAACTGTAAGTTAACAATTACATCAGGTACTTAAAATATTAAAAGGTAATTCGTTTGCTTGAATCTCAGGTTACAACTCCCCTCGTTGTGATCACCTAACTACACGAGGCAATTCGAGTCTTAATGGTAAGTATTAATACGATCGTGTAATAGGGGTCAGGAGGTGTAATGAGAAATGTAATTGGATAACATAATAGGCAAATGTAAATATAACTGTTATGGAGGAGGTAATGGTTGGTGACGTGTTTTGTGAATGGGGTTACACACACACACACACACACACACACACACATACACACACACAGAGTCAATACCCTCTTGCATATGTTTACGAATACCTTCACTTCCCTTCATGGTGAGACTTTCTGATAAGGTGTATGTCCTCTTTATACCACAGGCTGTTGCGTCAATCTTGAATCACTTCCTGCAGACGTCAACTTAAACACGAGATTTATTTTATATTATTTCTTTAGGTTATTACTGTAGGGTTATGACATAGACTATTTAGTAAAAGTATTAGAGTAGATTTTCATTACTTAAATGTGAATGACGTAGTGTTCTTTGTAGTACCTGTAATTATCATAGAGTTGCACAGGTATACTCAGGTACAAAGGGTATCTAGAATTGGAGGCGGTTCTGTGTGTGTGTGTGTGTGTGTGTGTGTGTGTGTGTGTGTGGTATTAGTTAGACTTTGGTATTGTTAAACCATCGTAACTCCAGCGTTAACTTGTTTTATAATGCTCCAGGCTACTTTAGTTTATGAGGCTCCAGTTTTAACTTGGTTTATGAGAGCTAAAAGTAACTTAGTTTATAAGGCTCCAGTGTTATATTGGTTTATAAGGCTCCAGTTTTATATTAGTTTATAAGGCTCAAGTTTTATATTAGTTTATGAGGCTCCAGTTTTATATTAGTTTATGAGGCTCCAGTGTTATATTAGTTTATAAGGCTCCAGTTTTATATTAGTTTATAAGGCTCCAGTGTTATATTAGTTTTTAAGGCTCAAGTTTTATATTAGTTTATAAGGCTCTCTGAGTATGAGGAACTTGGATTAACCTGAAGAAACCAACCTTTGCTTTAACTAGTGTGTATGAGGAACAACTATTGAACCCACAGCACGCAAGCCTGTAGAAGGGGGAGGAGAAGGAAGACAATGAATAGGAGAAGGGAAAAAAGTATAGGAGGAGAAGGAATAGGATAAAGAGGAGGAGAAGGAGGAAAAGAATCAGGGGGAGAAGGGTAAGGAAGAGGAGAAAGGACGGGAGGATAAGGAGGACAGTCAGACCTGTCCCTCGGCAGCTGGTACCAACAACAACACCCAGCTACCATCATCACCATTATCACCATCGTCACCACCACCTCCACCATCTCCACCACCATCTCCATCACCACCACCTCCACCATCACCACCACCGCCACCACAGAGCGTGTTAACGGGCCTCGGCAAAGGCTTGTAAGTCTGTCAAATTAAGCACCTTGTTCTACCCAGCGTGGAATATCAATAACCTGACCACATGCAACACCAGGACGGTCCGTGGGTCTACTGCTTCGGGCCCCAGATGCAGCGCTAATTACCTCAACACTCTATCAACGTTATCGTAATAGAGTCCCAGTCACCAGTATACTCCTCCTCCTACCTCCCTCCTCCTTCTACCTCCCTCCTCCTTCTACTCCCCCCTCCTCCTTCTACCCCCTCCTCCCTCACTCCCCCTCCTCCTTCTACTCCCTCCTCCCTACTCCCTCCTCCTTTCTAACAATTTCCCTCCTCCTTCTACCCTCCTCCTTCTACCCCTCCTCCCTTCTACCCCCCTCCTCCTTCTACACCCCTCCTCCTTCTACAAGCACCCCTCCTTCTACCCCTCCTCCTTCTACCTCCTCCTCCTTCACCCTCCCTCCTTCTACCCCTCCTCCTTCTACCCCCCTCCTCCTTCTACCCCTCACCCTCTCCTTCTACCCCCTCCTCCCTGCAATTTCCTCCTTCTACCCCTCCCTCCTTCTACCCCCCTCCCCACCCCCTCCTCCTTCTACCACCCTCCCACCCCCCCCTCCTCCTTCTACCCCCTCCTTCTAATTCTCCTTCTCTACCCCTCCTCCCTCTACCCCCCCCCTCCCTCCCTTCTACCCCCTCCTCCCTACCCCCTCCTCCTTCACACCCTCTCCCCCTTCTACCCCCTCCTCCTTCACCCCCTCCTCCTTCTAGTAATTCCCTCCTCCTTCTACCCCTCTCCTACCCCCCCCTCCTCTTCTACCCCCTCCTCCCCTACTCCCTCCTCCTTTCTACCTCCTCCTACCCCCTCCTCCCTTTCTACCCCCCTGCTCCTCCTTACCCTCCTTCTCCCTCCTCCCTCCTTAGTATTGTGTCGTGGTTCTCAAAAAAATAGAGTCCTGAATCTCTTTAGCACGGCACCATTAATAAAGTGAGAGAGGCTTTATAATTTTGTGAATTTATATGAGGTTGTTATATGTTTATTCTTTGTGTGTATATAGTGTGTGTGTGTGTGTGTGTGTGTGTGTGTGTGTGTGTGTGTGTGTGTGTGTGTGTGTGTGTGTGTGTGTGTGTGTGTGTGTGTGGCAAAAAAGGGGGTCAGTTCGTCTGGTTACTACATTATGGCGTCAGCTCCTGCATGGCCGTCACCTGCACCTTATCACGTGTGGGTTGAGGTATCATGAGGGAGCTGTAACACACATGACCCTTGGGCTAGATGATGTTTACTGAGACCGTCTGAGATATGACTCCCCAGGGAACACAAAGCTTATAACCATTACCTTCCTTCATCAGGTAAATGAAGGAGAATAATAATAACAATAAAAAAAATGATTTACGGCGGAGGTATAAAAATTTTCTGTTCCATAATTCTCTCTTAATTGGGTGATAAATAATGCCGACTGTCAATTCCTCTTACTAATATTACACAAATAATCTTCCTAGTAACGTTAACACACCTCTGAGGACCAGCCAGACGACGCGACAAGTGGAGTACTAGTGAGTTAAGACATAACACTGTTGCAATACTTCATCTCTTCTTCCATCACAGTTAATAATGACATACACTCATCCCACACATTGGCTAACATGTGGGTTTAAGTCTCCTCGGAAACAACTGAGAGGTGTTCTATGGACTGTAATGACGGGCCGTTTGTTTTGTGGTTTGTTGGGGGTAGTGTAGCAACGGTGTGAAGATTGGATTTATTTATCCTGTCAGGTGATGAGGCGAGGCGGTGATGGCGTGACGGGTCGTGTGGTGGTGGTGCAGGCTGTACTTTACCTCCATTCTGGGTGACGATATCCCCACCACCCCCAGCCGTCAGGAGGGAACTGAGGTGTAGAGTTGTGATTAGATCTATTTTGTCGGTTTGTCTAATTGAGAGCTTGAAGTTATAGTGTACTACCCTCTCTTTACCCCCAATCAGAACGATAGACTCATTCCTCGCTTAACAAGGAAGAGGAAAGAGAAGCAGCAGATGTTTTCACCTTATAACCCAAACGACGAGAAAAAAGAACATTTGATCTAATCGGGTGAAAATTACTCGCCCTTTATCTGAGGTTAGTCCATCATCTGACTCGATAAAAAGACTTATTACTCACAGGAATTGAGACATTTATATCATCCGCTGACGAAATAAGACTCGTCACTCTCTGGCCAAGTATATATCCTAACCTGTGAGCCTTATATACACCTCAGACCCGAGTGTTGATATAGCAAATTATGTGTTGGGGGAATCTTGATGTACGTCCTGTAGGTGAATGCTCGTCACCTGCGTGTGTGTGTGTGTGTGTGTGTGTGTGTGTGTGTGTGTGTGTGTGTGTGTCGGGTAATACCATCGGATGAGAACGTTTAAATGAGTATTTCTCAGTCTGTACATTGGTGGTTTATCCTGAGAGATAACTATTTTACTTACTTTGTTGTTTTCCCTAATACTTGATACCCTCCCCGCTGCTGCTTTTCTCAGGTGATAGTAAGGTAGAACCACACGCTTGTAGTCCCATTAACTGTTTACCAACCTTCCTGGCGGTCACCGTATGAGGCCTGAACACTAACTATCGTTCTCTATTATACTATGCAGCCTGGAATGTCAGACTCTTCTCGATTACGTCATATATATCACTGTGCCTCCCATGCTAACCCCGGGTACCCTACACGCTGCATGGGTCACACACAATATGTTATGGCAGGTGAAGTGTTTAACGTCACGGATTTAGTTACAATTTATAGGGGGTCCAATTTATTATGTCACTACTATTTTCTTCTCCAACAATAAAAAACAAATTATTCGTCTGAGGTCTAACGAGCCATTTATGCTGACAATGATGACGTGGACAATGTGAGTAATTAGAAGAGTTTTAAGGAACATTCTTGTTGGTATTGTGGCCATTACCTTCCTGGCGTTATGTAATGGCCGCTATGAAATTAGTGGTTGAGGTTGTGTGTATATCGTGTGTGTGTGTGTGTGTGTGTGTGTGTGTGTGTGTGTGTGTGTAAGTGTGTTTCTGTGTGTGTGTGTGTGTGTGTGTGTGTGTGTGTGTGTGTGTGTGTGTGTGTGTTATATGTGAATATTTCTGTGTGTGCGTCTTATAAATGGAATCGTGTTCTCGTGTCTGTTTGTGTGGGTGTGTGTGTGTGTGTGTGTGTGTGTGTGTTTGTTTGATCATTTCTTTATGAACTAGTCTGTATTTTCTGTTTGTTGTATTGTTGTGTTTGTATCCTTCTAATCCTATTGTTCCTATATGCTTGTATGTGCGTATGTACAGTATGTTTGTGTGTGTGAATGTATGTTTGTGTATTTATGTGGGTGTATTACTCATTCCAACTTACACACTGTACTCTAACTCCCATTAAAAGCCAAGATACACCGCGTTTTCTGATTGGTCGGTAATTTAGTTAATATGAATGTGATTGGCTGAGGTTGACGTGTCTTGCTATACGCTGGTGCCTCTATTACCTGCTAATGGTAGTATCACACTGAGTAATTACTTGTAAGAACAAAAACAAAACAAAAAAGTCATTATTTTCCTCCCAGTACAATACTTACTCTTGTGGGATAAACATTTTCCTTGTACGTGTAAGAAAACGAACATTTGATTATTTTTCCTATATTTTTTTTTCTCTTTGGTATAAAATTTTATAAATGGAAACAATTATAGTTGATATCATTAGATTATTATTTGAGATACGACTAGAATGATAGAAGCTACAGTAACTTTTTGTACCTGATATAATTCTACCTTAGGGAGTCAATGACATTTTTACCTGGGAACGTCATAAACTTTCTGATATATTTTAACATCTTTAGTAAGTGTAAGTCTATGTGCATGCACTTGTAATGAATGAAGTTATGTTCCTCATTCATTTTAGACACACTTGATCGTGAGAAACAGATGTAACAGATGACGATCACGTGTGATTGGAACTCTTATCACCTGTGTTGTGTTGGTGGGACAGGTCAGTGGGAGTGTTCGTGCCTCTCGGGAGCTATTATGGCTGTGATTAGATACTCGTTTGGGGTCAGATGTGAAAAAGGTGACTTCCAGTTTCTCATAGACCAACTCTGGCTCCTCCCCACACCTGAGACACGAACACTGGCTCCTCCCCATAACAGAGACCAACATTGCCTCCTCCCCAGAACTGAGACACCAATACTGACTCCTCCCCACACCTGAGACACCAACACTGGCTCCTCCCCACAACTGAGAGACCAACACTGGCTCCTCCCCACAACTGAGAGACCAACACTGGCTCTTCCCCACAACTGAGACACCAACACTGGCTCCTCCCCACAACTGAGAGACGAACAACACTGGCTCCTCCTCACAACTGAGAGACGAACACTGGCTCTTCCCCACAGCTGAGAAGACCAACACCGGTTCCCTCCTCACAACTGAGAGACGAACACTGGCTCTCCCCACAACTGAGAGACACCGGGTTCTTCCTACAACTGAGACACCAAATACTGGCTCCTCCCCATACCCACACCAACACTGGCTCCTCCCCAACTGAGACACCAACACTGGCTCCCTCCCCACAACTGAGACATCCAACACTGGCTCCTCCTCACATCTGAGACACCAACACTGGCTCTCTCACAACTGAAGACCAACACTGGTTCCTCCCACAACTGAGACCAACACTGGCTCCCTCCCCACAACTGAGACACCAACACTGGCTCTCCCCACAAATTAGAGACCAACACTGGCTCCTCCCCACAACTGAGACACCAACACTGGCTCTTCCCCACACCTGAGACACCAACACTGGCTCCTCCCCACAACTGAGACACCAACACTGCCCCTCCCCACAACTGAGACACCAACACTGGCTCTCCCACACCTGGAGAGACACCAACACTGGCCTTCCCCACACCTGAGACACCAACACTGGCTCCCTCCCCACAACTGAGACACACCAACACTGGCTCTCTCACAACTGAGACACCAACACTGGCTCCTCCCCACAACTGAGACACCAACACTGGCTCCCTCCCCCACATCTGAGACACCACCGACTCCTCCCACAACTGGGAGAGACCACTGCCTCCTCCCCAGAACTGAGACACCACCTGGCTCCTCCCACAACTGAGACACCAACACTGGCTCCTCCCACATCTGAGACACCAACACTGGCTCCTCCCCACAACTGAGACACCAACACTGGCTCCTCCCCACATCTGAGACACCAACACTGACTCCTCCCCACAACTGAGAGACCAACACTGCCTCCTCCCCACACCTGAGACACCAACACTGGCTCCTCCCCACAGCCGAGTCGTATAGACCGTGAAATGAGGTGAAATTTAATGTGGGAATTAGTCATTATTCCCAAGTTCATCTTATTATCGTCTTTTTTTATCTCCACGGAGTTTCCGGTGAGACAGAAGGCTGATGATTGAAGAAAAGAGGAAAGAGAGGATAGAAGTGGGAGAGGGATGAAGGGGGAGAGGGAGAGGGAGAGAGGGAGAGAGGAGAGTTTGGAGGGAAAGATAATGTGAAATGAAAGAGAGAAAAGGGTAATGGAGGAGGAGAGAGGGAAATGGAGTAAAAGAGGGAAGTGAGAAAGTAAAGGAAGTAACGAAAGGGAAGTGATAGGAGGCTAGAGTGTGAAGAAACCAGGATAGTGGAAAGAATAGAAGATAGGGAGAAGAGTGGGAATGAGGGGGAGGGAGAGGACCAGTGTGTGGCTGTGATTGTTGTTGTTGTTCACTATAGAGGACCAGTGTGTGGCTGTGATTGTTGTTGTTGTTTACTATAGAGGACCAGTGTGTGGCTGTGATTGTTGTTGTTGTTCACTATAGAGGACCAGTGTGTGGCTGTGATTGTTGTTGTTGTTCACTATAAAGGACCAGTGTGTGGCTGTGATTGTTGTTGTTGTTCACTATAGAGGACCAGTGTGTGGCTGTGATTGTTGTTGTTGTTCACTGGTAGAGGACCACAGTGTGTGGCTGTGATTGTTGTTGTTGTTCACTATAGAGGACCAGTGTGTGGCTGTGGATTGTTGTTGTTGTTCACTATAGAGGACCAGTGTGTGGCTGTGATTGTTGTTGTTGTTCAATTGGTAGAGTGACCAGTGTGGCTGTGATTGTTGCTGTTGTTCACTTCATAGAGGACCAGTGTGTGGCTGTGATTGTTGTTGCTGTTCACTATAGAGGACCAGTGTGGTGGCTGATTATGTTGTTGTTCACTATAGAGGACCAGTGTGTGGCTGTGATTGTTGTTGTTCACTATAGGAGGACCAAAGTGTGGCTGTGATTGTTGTTGTTGTTCACTATAGAGGACCAGTGTGTGGCTGTGATTGTTGTTGTTGTTCACTATAGAGGACCAGTGTGTGTGTGTGTGTGTGTGTGTGTGTGTGTGTGTGTGTCTGTAGGTCTCCCCCCCTCCCCCCTCCAGGTAACGTTCTGGCGTCTTTAACCTTTGACCTAAAATTACACCTCCCGAGACGATAATGAAAGGTGTAATTAAACTACTCCTGATGACCGCACTGGAAAAAAAATATCAATAAGTAGCTATTAATTTTTTGACTATAATTCTTTGTATAATTTCCCTTCAGATTAATCATTTGTTGTTAGTGATTAATTAATTATGATAGAATATATAAATGAATCTTACTGGAAGACTTAAGAATATATAAATGAATCTTACTGGGTGACTTAAGAATATATAAATGAATCTTACTGGATGACTTACAGTAATAATTAAAAGAAGTTTATTGTTGACTTGGATGGCTCTATGAAGAATATTATTAAAGATAATCAAGCAATTTTAGAGTAATTTAACGATACAGTGTTAAGGAAGGTTGGTTTGGTAACGCCCACACCAGCGATGACATTTCCCAAGCGATTGTTAGCGTTGGATTCTCTACAGGGATTGTTTACATAACGAATTGCCTTGTTCCTTGAGCCTTGTGGTGTGAAAGTGTCCATTAATTTAAGTAAAACGTAAAATATAATACACTCTTAAGTTATTTAAAGGTCTCAATGGATTCCTCATACAACTTATAGTGTCTCAGAAAAATGTATACATACACACACACATACAAGCACACACACACACACACACACAAGCACGCACACACAGCACACACCACACACACACACACACACACACACACACACACACACACACACACACACACACACACACACACACACACACACACACACACACACACACACACACACACACACACACACACACACGCACACAAACATTAACGCGATCCTCATCAAAATCTGAGACACTTTTTATAAACATAGTGACAACATTTTCCTAAGTTCATGTCCTTCTCTCTCTCCCTCGTTCTTCTCCACTTCTCCCTCCACCTTCCACCCTCTTCTACCTCCCACTTACCCTGTTCCTCCACCTCCACTTTTATCCGCCATCCCACCGCATCTACCCTCCACCTCCCACTTCGCCCTTAACACCCCTCTCTCCCTCCCTCTCCCTCCACACTCCTTTCTCTCCACCTTCCCCTTCACTCCCCCTTTCTCTCCCTCTCCCTCCACCATCCACCTCTCTCTCAACCTTCCCCTTTCACCCCTTTCTCCCCTCTCCCTCCACATCCACCCTCTCCCTCCACCTTCCCCTTTCACCCCCTCTCTCCCTCCCTCTCCCTCCACATCCTCCCACCTACTGTATTCTCCAGGCATACATTACTGGAGGTCACTGATGTAGAAGACCAACCCCCACACACTGGTAAAGCCGAGACCCAACACCAGTGAGACACACTGAGTGTTTCTCTCCTTGCTAGAGTGAGTGTTGTTGTCTCTGGACCCTCACACTGTTAACATAAACACGCTTTACTGTTGAACTCAAATGATTTTGTTGTTAAATGATTGCACTGTGTATTGTATCTGAGTTATATAGATTTAATATTGTATTAGACAATAACAAAATATATATAAAATACAAAAATTGAGAGATACTCAGGAGCTGAACCAACGTAGAAATTATTTTCTCCGAGAATGACTGAGTGTGAAATTGTCGCTAATAAACTTGGTGACAGCTAAAATTATATTAAATACTGAGACACTTTATATATATATATATATATATATATATATATATATATATATATATATATATATATATATATATATATATATATATATATATATATATATATATTATGTTTTCACACAGCTTTGCATAATATTTATTTTTGTCACCTAGTTTAACAGCTTACCGACAATTATCAAATTTACTCCAAATTGTTACATTAGAGAATCTCCTACACAGGAAACACACAGCGGGAGTTGATAAAACGCTGTGTTTAGCGGCAATCTTCTTCAATGCGATAAAATCGTCTTGTTAACACAGGGCGATAACCAGCTGACATTAGCGCCACAGGGAAACACGTGTAAGCCCGCGATACTGCCATTGGCCGCCCTCTACGGTTTTGTACAACACGACAGCGGTGGCGGCGCTGAAAAGATAATACCTTGATGAATTGGTCCCACGGCCGGCCCGTCACTGATATATCCTGTGGTCGGGACGCGAAACTCCCTCTCGCCCAACCTTCCCGGCGTGTGAGGACGTTTGACGCGTTCCTGGCCAGCCAACACAACAGGTCGGGAGAATCCTGGGTAGAAACTTTGGTCGGGGTGAGAATGGCATAGAGTTCGTCTTCCCACATATACATTCACAACCCCGAGGTTTATTATTCACTCCTATTAAATAGGTGGTAGACGTAATTACAGCCTTGGAAATTAATACCTGTAGAAATTATCTTGTGAAGTGACGGCAAGGGCAAAAAAATAGACATGCTTGTGTGCTAAATCGTCGACATCCTTTGCGCACGTGCTCGATTACTTGACAACATGGCCCGCCACCGCTTCCTTCACTACGGCTGTGACTTCCGCTTAAGTAATACATATAACCCGTGTCATTGATTCGTTCTGCTGAGCTCCTCTTGTACAATTTCGGCCGACGGCGTCTCTCGGAGGAGCTAATATAGACGTAGGGTCGAGGATATCACCAGGACAGCAAATGACAAGGAAGGCGGTCGAGGATGACACAGAAACGAAATGGCGTAACATCCCAGCTGTCTGGAGAATGGCGGGGAAATACAGATTAAGATTGTTTGATTGCTGAAAATTCCTGGAAATGAGTAGCGATGGAGAAATGATAGTAAAGGCAGACCGGTCAATGGAAACAAAAGACGATCGACGCGGAGCTGAAAAAGAAACCATTTTTTTGCCGGAGTCTGTCAAGAGGCGACCTCGTATTACACTTTAGTGTTTTGACAGAGAACTCTACATTCTTGTGACGGCTGGAGCCTCAAGGGGCCACCTGACTATATATCGACGCGTCTACTCCAGCACAACCAGTCCTGGACGATACATTCTGGAACAAGAGACCAGACTGGAAAATGGGTTGTGTGGGTTAAAGTGTCGCCCTGGAAGATAACGCTCACCATCTGCTGTTAAGGTCGAGCACCCCGTGGATTAGATGTCGGTTATGGTCTTTAAAGAATATGAGGATTGACAGGGTGTTGGCCCGGGACGAGGGACACAGCCCTGTAAAGTACACGATGTTGGGAATCATTACACGATTGACATTTGTCTTGTGGTCACCCAGGATTTATGTGGACGAGAGACTTTGTTGAGACAGTTCTCATCCTATATGGACGGTGAGAGAGAGTTCTCCCTCACACAAGTTAACTCTACACTCACAAACTGCGACATGAGTCACTCTGGGCCGCTATATTAATGTATGATTCAAGTTTGCATAAGGAAATAGAAAATGTCATTATATTCATATTTATGGCAAGTCATAAACAGATGTCAGTGGAAAAATAAATAAGTAATTGCTTCCAGCGAAAGTGAGTCCCGTGTGTGTGTGTGTGTGTGTGTGTGTGTGTGTGTGTGTGTGTGTGTGTGTGTGTGTGTGTGTGTGTGTGTGTGTGTGTGTGTGTGTGTGTGTGTGGTGTGTGTGTGTGTGTGTGGTGTGTGTGTGTGTGTGTGTGTGTGTGTGTGTGTGTGTGTGTGTGTGTGTGTGTGTGTGTGGTGTGTGTGTGTGTGTGTGTGTGTGTGTGTGTGTGTGTGTGTGTGTGTGTGTGTGTGTGTGTGTGTGTGTGTGTGTGTGTGTGTGTGTGTGTGGTGGGTTGTGTGTGTGTGTGGTGTTGTGGTGTGGTTTGTGTGTGTGTGGTGTGGTGTGGTGTGTGTGTGTGTGTGTGTGTGTGTGTGTGTGGTGTGGTGTAGTTTGTGTGTGTGTGTGTGTGTGTGTGTGTGTGTGTGTGTGTGTGTGTGTGTGGTGTGTGTGTGTGGGTGTGGTGTGGTGTTGTGTGTGTGTGTGTGGGGGTGGTGTGTGTGTGTGTGTGTGTGTGTGTATGTGTGTGTGTGTTACTTGGTATATGACGATAATTTACAGTTTTTTGAGCTAACTTGTCTAACGTATCCTACCCTAATCTCACCTCACATCACGACATCAGAACTAGGGAAAAAAAAAAAACTTCCTATGGTGGAATTTTCCCCAAGTTCATTAGTTGAAGTTGACGTCATCTGTGAGACTTGATCAATTAGTGTTTGATTTACGTGAACAGCTTATCGAAGGTATCATCATTTGAGGTCATGAGTGATAATTAATGAGGTCAGGTCATCATCCTCCACCACTTGTGACTGAGTGATTAGTTATGACTTTAATGAGTATATATCATCTGTTTATATATTTCTTTACATATTTTTACTCAGTGGTGAACGATGATTAGTTTAAAATGTGTAAATATTGATAAATCACTATTAAATATATATAGAGTTTATTTTCATAGTTGGTTTATCATTGCCTTACGAGTCGCAAATTTAACCTTAACCTAAAACATTTTGATCAAGTATTTATAGATTTGTAACTCAACAAAAAAAAAAAATTTAAATACAGAGTGAATATTTTGCACAATTAGGTTACTCAAGTGTTTTAAGTAAGTAGTAAATTATTGACTCGATTAACTTCACATTTACTTCAATTTTAAGTATTATTGTCAGTTTGCAATATTTTCCTTAGTCGATTTGAGTAAGTGGATTAACAATTTGCATTAGTCAGTTTAGTTAAAGAAATATAATAGTTTGCAATGGTGTAGTTAGTTAGGTAGTTAAGATGTTAATGTGTAATAGTTAAAAATGTTAATCTTTACACACAAATGTACATATAAAGACGCACATACATATATACACATACACCCACACCACTCGCACACATACGAACAGCTATGAATTTTTTACCTAATCTTGTATACAAATCTACATTTGTATACTGACAAACTTAATAATATACATATACATACACCCAGGGATACACTCTTACAAGATATACACTTACAGAAGCTTTGATTGATAAAAAAGTAATAATTAAAAGTTAACTGAATGTTGTTCTTTTAACCCGCCGTCACCTGCACCTGTAATGAAACTAACTGATTACGAGAGATAAGAGATAACGATTTTATTAGTAATGGAAATAAACTTATGAATCTCAGGTATATAAAATTTAATTAACCACGGAATAAATATATATGTATTTTTGTTTATGGATGGGTGGGAGTTATGCGTTATGTTATGTTATATATTTCTGTCTGTGTTATTATTAGTGGTTATTTGATCATAGTAATTACTATCGTGAAGAAGACATATTTAAAATGCACAAACGAACACACACACACACACGCGTCTGTACACACACGAGAGAGAGAGAGAGAGAGAGAGAGAGAGAGAGAGAGAGACCTCACTACTTCAGGTCACCCTATAACAAGTGCAGTTCTAATCATCAGTTAATGCACCACTTACCGCAAGTGTGTTCATCGCTTATTGATTACCTGGTGAGGGGGGGCGCTCAGGTGAACCTTAAGGCCGCCACTGGGACACCTGGCTATAAATTCATTATAAGGTAAAGGACCCGTCTCAAATAATGATTGTACGTTGCTTGATACATTTATTTATTTATTTTATTTATTTTTAAAGGGGGGAGTTTAGTATAGGTATTTTTCTGGGGTTTTCTTTAAGGGGTCTTTTTTGAATTGTGTGTGGTCTTTTTTTCCCCACAACCCTCTTCCATTAACTCTCCTAACTTTCCATTTTCCTCATGCACCCCTCCTCCATTCCCTCCAAACCCTTTTTCCACCCCCCTCCCACACCCCTGCTCCAGTCTCCTCCACCATTCCCTTCATTTCCAACCCCGCACCCCTCCTCCATTCCCCTTCCACACCCCCTCCTCCGTTTCCTCTCTCCCACACTCCTCCATTCCCTCTCCATTCCATCCTTCACACCCTTCCTCCATTACCCCCTCCACACCCCTCCTCCATTCCCCCTTCCACACCCCTCCTCAAATACCCTCCACACCCCCTCCTCCATTCCACCCACATCCCTCCTCCTCCCTCCACGCCCCTCCTCCCACATCCATCCTCCATTTCCCTCTCCCACCCTCCTCCATTCTCCCCCTGCCACACACCCCCCTCCTCAATTCCCTCCCACATCCCTCCTCCATTTCCCTCTGCCACACTCCTCCTCCATTACCCCCTCCACACCCCTCCATTCCCCTTCTCCCACACCTCCTCAACTACCCTCCACACCCCCTCTCCATTCCACTCCACATCCCTCCCTCCCTCCCCTCCACGCCCTCCTCCCACATCCATTCTCCAATCCCCCCTTCCACACCCTCCTCCATTCTCCCCCCTGCCACACCCCCTCCTCACATCCCCCTCCATACCCATCCTCCATCCTCCCTCCACACCACTGCCCTTCCCATCCACACCCCTCCTCCCTCCACCCCCCAGCTCCCTCCACCTCCTTTCCTCCCACACCCTTCCTCCATCCCCCTACCCCACCCCTCCTGCATCCCCATACTCTTTCCTCCATTTCCTCCACACCCCTCCTCCATTCCCCCTTCCACACCCCTCCTTCATTTCCCCCACATCCCTCCTCCATTCCCCTTCCACACCCACCCTCCCAACTCTCCACACCCCTCCTCATTCTCTTCCACATCTTTTCTCCATTTCCTCCATACCCAACCTCCATTCCCCCTTCCATACTCCTCCTCCATTCTCCCTTCCACACCTCTCCCCATTCCCCTCCACACCCTCCCTCCATTACCCCTTCCACACCCCCATTCCCCCGTCCACACCTCTCCTCCATTCTCCCATCCACACCCCTCCTCCATTCCCCTCCCACACCATTCCTCCATTCTCCCACACCTCTCCCTCCCCACACCCTCCCTCCCACACCCCCTCCTCCATTCCCTCCCCACACCCCTCCTCCATTCCTCCCTCCCACACCCCTCCTCCATTCTTCCCTCCTCCACACCTCCCTCCATTCCCCCACCAACACCCCTCCTAATACCTCTCCACACCCTCCTCCATTCCCTCCACACCCCTCCTCCATTCCCCCTTCCACACCCCCTCCAATTCTCCACACCTTTCCTCCAATTCCCTCCACACCCCTCCTCCATTCCCCTTCCACACCCCCCCTCCCTTCATTCTCCCACACCCCTCCCTCCATTCCCTTCCACACCCCACCACCCTCCTCCACACCCCTCCTCCACCTCCACACCCCTCCCCATTCCCCATCCACACCTCTCCTCCATTTCCCTCCACACCCCTCCCTATTCCCCCTTCCACACCCTCCTCCATTTTCCCTTCACACCCCTCCTCCATTCTTTCCACACCCTTCCTCCATTCCCCTCCTCCATTCCCTCCATTCCCCTTCCACACCCCTCCTCCACCCTCCTCCACAACCCTCCTCCAATTCCTCCACACCCCTCCCCCATTCCCCCATCCACACTCTCCTCCATTCCCCCATCCACACCCCCTCTCCATTCCCTCTCCACACCCTCCTCCATTTTCACACTCCTCCATTCGCCCCTACATACAGTATGTACATACATACATACATACATACATACATACATACATACATACATACATACATACATACATACATAGACGTACGCTGAAGTAGTTTACATAGGTAGACGAATAAGTTGATCTGTTTCTTATGATGAATATATTCAGAAGAAGAAGTAGATTATTTTATTGATGGGACCCGTCAAGAACCGTCCGTGTGTTATATGACCTTCAAACTCTCGCCTCCGTCTCCTCCCCGGACTGTCAACCTTTTTATACGCGCGGTGACTCGGTCCTCTCGTTAACATAAAGGAACCATATCTCTAAAAACCCGCGTCTGTTTATCGGAATTACCGGACGAATAACCCGGAGGCCCATGGTCGTTTATTCTAAATTGAAAGCTATTTATACGAGGAACCTAACCGTTTAGCAGAGGCAGTTGGAGGAACGTTAATAGTCACCACACACAGAGAGAGAGAGAGAGAGAGAGAGAGAGAGAGAGAGAGAGAGAGAGAGAGAGAGAGAGAGAGAGAGAGGTCACACTCTTCTCAGTTCAATATTTACATACATAATTGGCCGTGTATTACCATATTACATTTTTTTCGTTTACCTAAAACATGTTTTACAAGATCGGCCATTTGTCATCCACAGTAATAAGTATGTGAGACAGTCTTTATCAACACAGTAGAGTATGATGAATTGTTCCATATGCCGTGAGGGGTTCATATTTAACTCTGACACGGGAACACCATGTCCTCAGGGCTAGTAGACATGATCGCCGTCCTTTTTTACTGTTATTTGAACCTGGAATTTATTAACATGTATAAAAATTGCTTAGAATGATTGAAAATCGGTAAGTGACCAAGAAGGGAAGTCTCCGTTTGTTTCCCCCCTCTCTTCCTGAAGCGACGTGTGACGCTTACAAGCTAAGGATTGTTTTTGTTGTGACGTCATCCTTATAGCCTTGGGTTAACACACACACACACACACACACACACACACACACACACACACACACACACACACACACACACACACACACACACACACACATTTGTTTGTGATGATCATATGTATTATGACTGATACAAGAATTCCCTTATCCCCTGTGGTGACTTTTGCATTACTAAAGTAAACTTATGGATTAATCCGTAGTCGTCTTGTAACATAAGAACATAAGAACATAAGAAAATAAGGAGTCTGCAATAGGCCGGTTGGCCTGTGCATGGCAGCTCCTGTCGAGAGTTACTACCACTCTCTATCATCCATGAATCTATCCAGTCTCCTTTTGAAACTTTCCAGCGTTCCAGCACTAACTACATAGTTGCTAAGCTTGTTCCACTGGTCCACCACCCTATTTGTGAACCAGTTCCATCCTATCTCCCTCCTAAACCTAAACTTATCCAACTTAAATTCGTTGGTTCGAGTCCTATCCTGCTCGGATATTATAAGAACTTTATCTATATCCCCTTTATTGATTCCTTTCACCCACTTAAATACTTCTATCATATCTCCCCGCGCTCTTCGTCTTTCTAGGGAATGCAAGTTTAGTTTCTTTAACCTATCCTGATATGGAAGGTTTCTAAGTCCCGGAATTATTTTCGTCATTCTTCGCTGCACCGACTCTAGTGAATTGATATCCATTCTATAATAAGGGCACCAGAACTGAACCGCATAATCGAAGTGCGGCCTGACTAGCGCAAGATATAGTTGCATTAAGACCTCTGCACTCTTATTACTTACACTTCTAGATATAATACCCAATACTCTGTTTGCCTTATTTCGAACATTAACGCGCTGTTTTCTAGGCCGTAGGTCCGGGCTTACAAGTACCCCTAGGTCTCTTTCACAAATCGACTTCTCTAGGTTAATGTTGTTAAGGCTGTATACATTGACAGTATTTGTTCTTCCAATATTAAGTACGCTGCATTTACTGGTGTTGAATATCATTTGCCATTTTTCTGACCACTCCTGCAGTTTATTTAAATCCTCCTGTTGTGCATTTTCATCCTACCCGGAATTAATCTGCCGCCATATTTTGGCGTCATCCGCAAATTTGCTTATGTCACTGCTGATCCCAGTATCTAGATCGTTTATGTAGATTATGAACAAGAGTGGGCCTAGTACTGACCCCTGGGGAACCCCACTGGTTACACAGCCCCACTCAGATTTAACACCATCTACGCTGACCATTTGTGTTCTCCCGGTGGTCTTCCCAGGGCCCTGCCAGGAGCGATGTCGCCCCCAGTGGTCTTCCCAGAGGCAGTTGCGCCCACAGAGGCCTCCCAGGGGCGGTGGCTCCCCCAGGGGCATTCTCAGGGGCGGTGGCGCCCCCAAAAGCCATCCCAAGGGCGGTGGCGTCTCCAGGGGCCGTTACAGGGGCAACGGCGCCTCCAGTGGACCTCCCAGAGGCGGTGAGGCCCCGAGGGGCCCTTCCAGCGACAGTGGAGTTCCCCAGGGGACTTCCCAGGGGTGGTGATGCCCCCCAAGGGCCCACCCAGGGGCGACGTCGCCCTCAGAGGCTCTCCTTAGGGGCGGCGGCGGTGCTTGGGGTCCTCCCAGGGACGGTGGAGGCCCTCCCAGGGTCCTGCCAGGGGCGGTGGCACCCCGGGATCATACCAAGGGCAACGGCGCCCCTAGGGGCCCTCCCAGAGGCAACACCGCCCCGAAGTGACATCCCAGGGCGGTAGCGCCTCAGGGGCCCTTAGAATGGCATCTGCAGCCCCAGGTGCCCTCTCAGAGGCGGTGGTACCCCCAGGGGCTCTACTTAGAGGCGGTGGCGCCTCCAGGGGCACTCCCAGAGGCAGCAGCCCACAGAGGTGGCGGCACCAGGGACCTTCCCAGGGGTGGCGGCGTACCCAGGGGCCCTGTCTGAGACAGTGGCGCCCCCAGGTGCCCTTCCAGGGGCATATGCGATCCCAGGGGCGGTAGCGTCTCCAAGGGCCCTCCCAGGGGCGGCTGCGCCCTCAGGGGCCCTCCTTAGGGGTGGCGACGACCCTAGAGGCCCTCCCATGGGCCGGGGCGCCCCAGAATACTTCCGAAGGATGGTAGCTCCCCCAGGGGCCCTCCTAAGGGCGACGACGCCCCCAGGGGCCCTCCAAGGGGTAGCGGCGCCCTCAGAGGACCTCCCAGGGGCCTTTCCAGGGAAGATGGAGCCCCCAGGGGACCTCTCAGGGCAGCGGCGCTCGTAGGGGGCTTCGCAGGGGCGGTGGCGCCCCCAGGGGCCCTCCCAGGGGTATCTTTGATCCAAGGGGCCCTGTCAGAGGCGGTGGCGTCCCCTGGGGGCGGCCACGCCCCAGGGGCTCTCTTTAGGGGCAGCCGTGCCCCCCAGGGGCCCTAACAGAGACGGTGGCGCTCCAAGGGGCCCACCTTCAGGGAAGCGGCGCCTCCAGCGTTATTCCCAAGGGAGGCTGCGATCTTCAGGGTCCTCGCAGGGGCGGTGGCGCACCCGGGGGCCCTCCTAGGGCCCTGCCAGAGGCGGTGGCGCCGACAGGGGCCCTCCAAGGAACGGTGACGCCCCCAGGGGCGGCAGTGGTGCCCCGAAGGGAACTCCCAGGTGCGACGGCGCCCCCAGAGGCTCGCCTTAGGGGTGGTGGCGCTTCTAGGGGTCCTCCCAGGGGCTGTGGCGCCCCCAGGGGCCTTCCCAAGAGCGGTGGCGCCGTCAGTGGGTATCCCAGGGGTGATGGTACTCCCAGGGGCCCATCCTGGGGCGGTGGCGCCGCAGGGGACCATTTATGGGGCGGTGGTGCCCCAAGGGACCCTCCCAGGGGCAACAGGGCCCTCAGTGGACCTCCCAGAGGCGGAGGAGCCTCCAGGGGCATTTCCAGGCGCGGTGGTGCTCCCAGGGACCCGCCCAGAGGCGGTGGAGCCCCCCAGGGGATTTCCCAGGGGCAGTGATACCCCCAGGGGCCCACCCATGGGCGTCGGCGCCCCCAAAGGCTCTCTTAGGGGTCCTCACACGGACGGTGGCGTACCCGGGGGCCCTTTAGGGCCCTGTCAAAAGCGGTGGCGCCCCAGGGACCTTTCCAGGGGCGGTGGCGCCCACAGAGGCCCTACCAGGGGCATCTGCCACCAGGGCCCCATCCAGGGGCGGTGGCGCCCTCAGGGGCCTTCTCAGGGGCGCTGGCGCCCAGGCTATCACAGGAGCCGTGGCACCCCCAGGGAGCCTTCCAGGGGCGGTGGCGCCGCCACGGGCCCCCCAATGGGCAACAACGCCCCAATGGGCCCTCCTAGAGGCAACAGCACCTCCAGTGGACCTCCCAGAGGCGGTGGCGCTCCCAGGGGCCCTTACAGGTGCTGTGGCCCCCCAGTGTTCTCCAAGGGTCAGCGCCCCTGGGAAACTCCCAGGGGCAGTGGTGCCCCAGGGTCTCCTAGGGGCAGCAGAGTCTCCCAAGGGCCTTTCCAGGGCGTGACCTCCAGGGCCCACCTGGGCGACGGCACCAATAGGGAATTTCTGAGAAAGCCCCCAGGGGCCTTTCCAGCAGCAGTTGTGCCCTCAGCGGCGTTCCAGGAACAGCGGCGCCTTCAAGGAACCTCCCAGGGGCGGTGACTGGGGTTCTCCCCAGGAACAGCGGGCCCCCTCGGGGGGAGCCCTGGGGGCCTCCAGGGCAGTGGCTCTCAAGGACCCTGCCAGGAGCAGGTGGCGTCCTCAAGGGCCCTGGGCGTGGCTCCCAAGAGGTCATCACATGGGCAGCAGTGTCCCCAAGGGGCCCTTCCAGAGCAACAGTGCTCCCCAACGGACCTCCCAGGGCGGTGGCGCCCCCAGGGGATCTGCAGGGGCAGTGATGCCTCCAGGGGCCTACCCAAGGCGACGGCTCCCCTAGGGGCTCTCCTTAGGGGTGGCGTGCTCCTAGGTGTCCTCCCATCGACGGTGCTCAGGGTCCTCCAAGGGCCCTGCTAGTGCATTGGCACCCCAGGGGCTATCCTATGGCCGATGGAACCCCCAGGAGCCCTTCCAGAGGCGGTGGCGCCCCTAAGGCCTCTCCAGGGGTGGTGACGCCTCAGGGGACCTCCGAGGGCGACGGCACCCCTAGGGGGCCTTAGGGGACAGCGCCCCCAGGGCCTTCTCAGGGACATCGGCGCCTCAGGGACTCTCCCAGGGGCAGGTGGTGCTCCAACAGTTCTCCTAAGGGGTAGCGGGTCCCCAAGGGCCTTTCCAGGGGCAGTGGCACCCTCAGGGTCCTTCTAGAGGTGGTTGCGCCCATAGGGGCTCTCCTTAGGGGCAGCGCCTGGGGCATTCACAGGGGTGGCGGCGGTCATGGGGTCTTCCCAGGGGCGGTGGCGTCTGAAAGCTCTCCAAGGGGCAGTGGTGCCCTCAGGGTCCTGCTAGTAGCGGTGGCTTAAATAGGCCCTTGCTGGGGCAGTGGCGTCTCCAGGGGCCTTCCCTGGAGCGGTGGCGCCCCAAGGAGCCATTCAAGGGCAGCAGTGCTCCCAAGGGCCCTCAGAGACAGCACCCCAGTGGACCACCGTGAGGCAGTGGCGGGTGGTGCCCCTGGGACCCGCCAGAGACCGTGGAGTCCCCAGAGAACTTTGCAAGGGCGTTGATGAGGCGCCCAGGTGACGACCCCCAGAGGCTCTCCTTGGGGAGGTGACGCCCCGAGGACCTGCCTTCGTCTTCTGGAAGCCATTTTTCAGCGTTGTTTTGGCTTCATGACTTTTTAAATGGCAGGCTTGGCTTTGGCTCCATGTCTGGTAACAAAAATATTACAGCACACATTACTGAATAGGAACAGTATTAGGAATGGTGTTAACAAAGTGCATGATTTTTTCTTGCCTTTGTTCGTTCGTTCTTTATTTGTTAAAATGTTAAATGTTTTGTTTTATTTCCACAGCGGGGTTGAAGAAGAATGTGATGGTGAAACAGACGTAGCCCATGGTCTCAGGCACCAGTTAGAAGGTGGGTAAGTCGCCGAGATAACGCAGAGACAGGTGCGCTCCCATGGCGGGAGCCTCGCCAAAATCAAGTCCTCGCGGTTCCCAGACAAGCAACCCTCCTCTCGCCACATAGAGGCGCAATGCGGCACGACCAGAA
>NW_024715598.1:0-12500 GCF_018991925.1 Homarus americanus
TCAAACTTCGTTCGGTTACGTATTGCTGTGGCAGATGGAACCCTGGTATGCCTGTGGCAAGAGGTGAAGGATGGACCTGGTGTTGCCTGTTTTGTTAGGTGAGAGTGGAACCTTGTTTGTGTCTGTGTGTGGGCGTAGATGGAACCTGGTGTGCCTGTGTAAGTGAGATGGAACCTTGATGTGTCTGTATAGGGGTGAGATGGAAACCTGGTGTGTCTGTGGAGGTGAGATGGAACCTCGTGTGTCTGTGTGGGGTGAGATGGAACCCTGGTGTACCTGTGTGAGAGGTGGGATGGAACCTTGGTGCCTGTGTGGAATGAGAATGGAACAATGGTGTGCCTGTGTGGAGAGGGTGAGATGGAAGGCTGTTGTGCCTGTGTAGAGGTGAAGATAGAACCATAATTGTACCATGTGTATGAGAGTGAAGATGGAACCCTGGTGTACCTTTGTAAAAGATGTGAATGGAACATGGGTGCCTGTGTGGGAGGTGAGATGGAACCCTGGGTGCCTGTGTGGGGTGAGATGGAACCATGGTGCGCCTGTGTAGAGGTGAGATGGAACCCTGGTTTGACCTATAAAAGAGGTGAGATGGAACCTGGTGTGCCCTGTGTGTGAGGTGAGATGGAACCATGGTGTGCCTGTAAGAGGTGAGATGGAACCATGGGGTACCTGTGTAGAAGGTGGGAATGGAGACAGTAGTGTGTCTGTGTAAGAGGTGAGATGGAACCTGGTTATTGCCTGTGTAAGAGGTGAGATGGAAACTTGTGTGTGTCTGTGTAAAGAGGTGAGATGGAACCCTGGTGTGTCTGTGTGAGGGGTGAGATGGAACCCTGGTGTACCTGTGTAGAGAGTGATATGGAACCCTGGTGTACCTGTGTAGAGGTGAGATGGAACCTTGGTGTGCCTGTGTAGAGGTGAGATGGAACAATGGTGTGCCTGTGTAGAGAGGTGAGATGGAACCCTGGTGTGCCTGTGTAAGAGGTGAGATGGAACCATGGTGTACCATGTGTAAGTGAGATGGAACCTGGTGTACCTGTGTAAGTTAGAAGAACAATGGTGTGCCTGTGTGGGAGAATGGAACCCTGGTGTGCCTTGTAAGAGGGTTGGAACCTGGTGTGCCTGTGTAAGAGGTGAGATGGAACCTGGTGTGCCTGTGTAAGAGGTGAGATGGAACCCTGGCGTGTCTGTGTAAGAGGTGAGATGGAACCTTGTGTGTCTGTGTAAGAGGTGAAGATGGAACCTGGTGAGTCTGTGAAAGAGTGGGAATGGAACCTGGTGTACCTGTGTAAGGGTGAGATAAAGATGTGTGGTGGATTGAAGTCGGTATGTAGAGATGAAATGGAACCCTTGTGGCTGTGTGTAGAGGTGGGATGAAACATGGTGGACCTGTGTAAGTGGTGAGATGGAACCTTGATGTGTCTGTTTGGGGTGAGATGGAACCCTGGTGAGGTCTGTGAAAGATGTGAGATGGAACTCGTGTACCTGTGTAGAAGGTGAGATGGAACCATGGTGTACCTGTGTAGGAGGTGAGATGGAACCTGGTGTGACCCTATGTGGGGGTGATGTGGATCCATGGTGTGCCTGTGTAGAGGTGAGATGGAACCATGGTGTGCCTGTGTGGTAAAAGGTGAGATGGAACCACTCGTGTGCCTGTGTGGGGTGAGATGGAAGCCTGGTGTACATGTGTAAGAGGTGAGATGCAGGGAATGTGCCTGTGTAAGAGTGAGATGGAACCATGAGTGGTACCTGTGTAAGAGGTGAGATGGAACCTTGGTGTGCTGTGTAGAGGTGAGATGGAAGCCTGGTGTGCCTGTGTGAGGTGAAATGGAACCTTAGCTGAAAAGATGTGAGATGGAACCATAGTGTACCTGTGTAAGAGGTGGAGACCTTGATGTGTCTGTATAAGGAGATGGAATCCTGGTGTGTGTCTGTGTAGAGGTGAGATGGAGATGGTGTGGTGTAGAGAGAAGATGAACCTTGTTCTTGGTCTGTGTATAAGAGGTGCGATGGAACCCTGGTGTGTCTGTGTGAGAGGTGAGATGGAACCCTGGTGTAAGAGGTGAGATGAACCTTGGTGTAACTGTGTAAGAGATGGGTGAACGTGTGCCTGTGTGGGGTGGGATGCTGTTGTGCCTGTGTGTTGGGGGAACAATGGTGTACCCTGTGGGGAGAATGGAACCTGGTTGTTGCCTGTAGAGGTGAGTTGGGCCCTGTTGCCTGTAGAGGTGAGATGGAACCCTGTTGTGCCTGTGTAGAGGTGAGATGGACCCTGGTGTGTCTCTGTGAGGGGTGGTGGATTTGATGTGTCTGTTTAAGAGGTGAGATGGAACCCTGGGTGGAGTCTGTGAGACGGGAGATGGAACCTGGTGTGTGTCTGTGTAAGGGTGTGATGCAACCTGGTGTATCTGTAGACGTGAGCTGGAACCCTGGTAATACCTGTGTAGAGGTGAGATGGAACCTGGTGTGTGTCTCTGTAGAGGTGAGATGGAACATGATGTGTCTGTGTAAGACGTAAGATGGAACCCTATTGTACCTGTGTAAGGTGAGATGGAACCTTAGTGTGTCTGTATAAAAGGTGAGATGGAAACCTGGTGTGTCTGTGTGAAGAGGTGAGATGGAACCTCGTGTGCCTGTAGAAGTGAGATGGAACCCTGGTGTACCTGTGTGGGGAGGTGAGATGGAACCTTGGTGTGCCTGTGTGAGATGAGATGGGACAATGGTGTACTTGTGTGGAAGAGGGATGAGAGCTGTGTGTAATATAAGAGGGTGAGATGGAACCATGGTGTGCCTGTGTATGAGGTGAGATGGAACCATAGTGCATGTGAGGTGAGATGGACCCTGGTTTGCCTATAAAGGGGTGAGATGGAACCTGGTGTGTCTGTGGGGTGAGATTGACCTGGTGTACCTGTGTAGAGATGAGATGGAACCTGGTGTGTTGTGAGATGTAGATGGATCCCTCATGTACTTGTGTAGGAGGTGAGATGGAACCCTCGTGTTTCTGTGGAAGACGTGAGATGGAACCTAGTGTGCCTGTGTAGAGATGAGATGGAACCCTGGTGTGTGTGTAAGGTAGATGGATCCTGTACTTGTGTAGGAGGTGAGATGGAACCATGGTGTACCTGTGTAAGAGGTGAGTTGGAACCATGGTGTACCTGTAAGATGTGAGATGGATCCATGGTGTACCTGTGTAAGAGGTGAGATGGAACCTTGGTGTACCTGTGTAAGAGATGAGATGGAACAATGGTGTACTTGTGTAAGAGGTGAGATGGAAGGCTGTTGTACCTGTGTGGAGGTGAGATGGAACCATGGTGTACCTGTGTGGTGAGATGATGGAACCATGGTGTACCTGTAAAAGATGTGAGATGGAACCATGGAGTACCTGTGTAGAAGGTGAGATGGAACCCTGGGGTGCCTGTGTAAGAGGTGAGATGGAACCCTGGTGTACCTGTGTGGGAGGTGAGATGGAACCCTGTTGTGCCTGTGTAGGAGGTGAGATGGAACCCTGGTATGTCTCTGTAAAAGGTGAGATGGAACATTGATGTGACTGTTTAAGAGGTGAGATGGAACCCTGGTGAGTCTGTGAAAGACGTGAGATGGAACCTGGTGTGTGTCTGTGTAAGAGGTGTGATGGAACCCTGGTGTGTCTGTGTAAGACGTGAGCTGGAACCCTGGTATACCTGTGTAAGAGGTGAGATGGAACCCTGGTGTGCCTGTTTAATAGGTGAGATGGAACCCTGGTGTGTCTGTGTAAGACGTAAGATGGAACCCTAGTATACCTGTGTAAGAGGTGAGATGGAACCTGATGTGTGCTGTATAAGAGGTGAGATGGAAACCTGGTGTGTCTGTGTAGAGGTGAGATGGAACCCTCGTGACTGTAAGAGTGAGATGGAACCCTGGGTAGTCTGTGAAAGACGTGAGACGGCCTAGTGTACCTGTGTGGGGAGTAGACAGTGGTGTACCTGAGTAAGAGGTGAGATGGAACCATGGTGTGCCTGTGTAGAGGTGAGATGGAACCGAGTGCCTGTGTAAGAGGGTGAGATGAAACCATGGTGTGCCTGTTCAGTGGTGAGATGGAACCATGGTGTACCTGTGGAGGAGGTGAGATGGAACCTTGGTGTGCCTGTGTAAGAGGTGAGATGGAAGGCTGGTGTGTATATGTAAAATGTGATATGGAACCCTGGTGTGTCTGTGTAAGAGGTGACATGTAACCATGGTGTGCCTGTGTAAGAGGTGAGATGGAACCATGAGGTACCTGTGTAAGAGGTGAGATGGAAACATGGTGTACCTGTTTCAGTGGTGAGATGGAACCATGGTGTACCTGTGGAGGAGGTGAGATGGAACCTTGGTGTGCCTGTGTAAGAGGTGAGATGGAAGGCTGGTGTACCTGTGTAAGAGGTGAGATGGAGCCTGGTGTACCTGTGTAAGAGGTAGATGGAACCCTGGTGTACCTGTGGAGGTTAGATGGAACCATGGTGTACCTGTGTATGAGGTGAGATGGAACCAAGGTGTACCTGTAAAAAGATGAGATGGAACCATGGAGTGCCTGTGTAGAAGGTGAGATGGAACCCTGGGGTGCCTGTGTAAGAGGTGAGATGGAACCATAGTGCACCTGTGTAAGAGGTGAGATGGACCCCTGGTTTGCCTATAAGAGGTGATTGGAACTGGTGTGTCTGTGAGAGGTGAGATGGAAACCTGGTGTACCTGTGTAAGAAGTGAGATGCAACCCTGGTGTACCTGTGTAAGGAAGAGATGGAACCTTGGTGTACCTGTGTAAGAGATGAGATGGAACAATAGTGTACCTGTGTAAAAGGTGAGATGGAAGGCTGTTGTACCTGCGTAAGAGGTGAGATGGAACCATGGTGTACCATGTGTAAGAGGTGATATGGAACCGTGGTGTACGTGTGTAAGAGGTTAGAAAGAACAATGGTGTATCTGTGTAGGAGGAGAAATGGAACCCTGGTGTGCCTATGTAAGAGGGGAGTTGGAACCCTGGTCTACTGTGTAAGAGGTGAGATGGAACCCTGTTGTGCCTGTGTAAGAGGTGAGATGGAACCCTGGCGTGTCTGTGTAAGAGGTGAGATGGAACCTTGATGTGTCTGTTTAAGAGGTGAGATGGAACCCTGGTGAGTCTGTGAAAGACGTGAGATTGAACCCTGGTGTACCTGTGTAAGAGGTGAGATGGAACCTTGATGTGTCTGTATAAGAGTGAGATGGAACCCTGGTGTGTGTCTGTAAGAGGTGTGATGGAACCTGGTGTGTCTGTGTAAGACGTGAGGCTGGAACCTGGTATACCTGTGTAGAGGTGAGATGGAACCCTGGTGTGCCTGTTTAATAGGTGAGATGGAACCTGGTGTGTCTGTGTAAGACGTAGATGGAACCTAGTGTGCCTGTGGACGTGAGATGGAAGTCCGGTGTGTCTGTATAAGAGGTGAGATGGAAACCTGGTGTGTCGTGTGGAGATGGAACCTTAATGTGTCTGATTAAGAGGTGAGATGGAACCCTGGTGAGGTCTGTGAAAGATGTGAGATGGAACCTAGTGTACCTGTGAAAGGGTGAGATGGAACCCTGGTGTGCTGTTGGTGAGATGGAACCCTGGTGTGTCTGTGTGGACGTAGATGGAACCCTGATGTACCTGTAAGAGGTGAGATGGAACCTTGATGTGTGCTGTATAAGAGGTGAGATGGAAACCTGGTGTGTCTCTGTAAGAGGTGTGATGGATCTGGTGTGTCTGTGTAAGATATGAGATGGAACCAAGGTGTGCACTGTGTAAAGTGAGATGGAACACTGGTGTGTCTGTGTAGATGAGATGGAACAAGGTGTGCCTGTGTAAGAGGTGAGATGGAACACTGGTGTGTCTGTGTAGAGATGAGATGGAACCTGGTGTACCTGTGTAGGGGTGAGATGGAACCATGATGTACCTGTGTAAGAGGTGAGATGGAAACAGGTGTACCTGTTTAGTGGTGAGATGGCACCATGGTGTACCTGTAGACGTGATGGAACCTGGTGTGTCTGTGTAAGAGGTGAGAGATGTAACCATGGTGTGCCTGTGTAGAGGTGAGATGGAACCATAGTGTGCCTGTGTGGAGCGAGATGGATCCTGGTGTTCCTGTGTAAGGGTGAGATGGAACCATGGTGTACCTGTAGGGAGGTGAGATGGAACAGCTTGTTGCCTGTGTAAGAGGTGAGATGGAGGCTGGTGCCTGTGTAAGAGGTGAGATGGAACCATGGTGTACCATGTGTGGGGAGATGGACTGGTGTGCCTGTGTGAGGTTAGATGGAACAATGGTGTACGTGTGTAGGTGAGATGGAACCTGGTGTGCCTGTAAGAGGTGAGTTGGAACCCTGGTCTGCCTGTAGTAGAGTGAGATGGAACCCTGTTGTGCCTGTGTAAGAGGTGAATGGAACCCTGGTGTGTCTGTGTAAGAGGTGAGATGGAACCTTATGTGTCTGTTTAAAGGGTGAGATTGAACCCTGGTGAGTCTGTGAGAAAGATGTGACATGGAACCTAGTGTACCTGTGTAGAGGAGGAGATGGAACCTTGATGTGTCTGTATAAGAGGTGAGATGAAACCCTGGTGTGTCTCTGTAAGAGTGTGATGGAACCCTGGTGTGTCTGTGTAAGACGTGCGCTGGACCCTGGTGTACCTGTGTAAGATTTGAGATGGAACCTTGGTGTACCTGTGGGGTAAATGGAACGCTGGTGTACCTGTGTGGGGGTGACATGGAACCATGGTGTGCCTGTTTAAGAGGTGAGATGACCTGGTGTACCTGTGTTTGAGATGAGATGGAACCCTCGTGTACCTGTGTGGGAGGTGAGATGGAACCATGGTGTACCTGTGTAGGAGGTGAGATGGAACGGGTGTACCTGTGGGGAGTGATATGGATCCTGGTGTGCCTGTGTAGAGGTGAGATGGAACCCTGGTGGGCCTGTGTAAGAGGTGAGATGGAACCCTGGTGTGTGTCTGTATGGGACGTGAGATGAAACCTAGTGTACCTGTGGAAGAGGTGAGATGGAACCCTGGTGTACCTGTGGAAGAGGTGAGATGGAACCCAGGTGTGCCTGTGTAAGAGGTGAGATGGAACCTGGTGTGCCTGTGTAAGTGAGATGGAAACCTGGTATACCTGTGGAAGAGGTGAGATGGAACCCAGGTGTGCCTGTGTAGAGGTGAGATGGAACCTGGTGTACCTGTGTAGAGGTAGATGGAACCCTGGTGTGCCTGTGTAAGAGGTGAGATGGAACATGGTGTGCCTGTGTAAGAGGTGAATGGAACCATGGTGTGCGTGTGGGGTGAGATGGAACATGGTGTGCCTGTGTAAGAGGTGATATGGAACCTGGTGTGCCTGTGTAAGAGGTGAGATGGAACCTGGTGTGCCTCTGTGGAGGTGAGATGGAACAGGTGCCTGTGTAAGGGTGAGATGGAACCCTGGTGAGTCTGTGAAAGACGTGAGACGGAACCCTAGTGTACCTGTGTAAGAGGTGAGATGGAACAGAGGTGTACCTGAGTAAGAGGTGAGATGGAACCATGGTGTATCTTTGTAAGAGGTGAAATGGAACGCTGGTGTACCTGTGTAAGAGGTAAGATGGAACCATGGTGTACTGTACCTGTTTAAGAGGTGAGATGAAACCCTCGTGTACCTGTGTAAGAGATGAGATGGTACCCTCGTGTGCCTGTATAAGAGGTGAGATGGAACCATGGTGTACGTATGTAGGAGGTGAGATGGAACATGGTGTGCCTGTGTAAGAGGTGATATGGAACCCTGGTGTACCTGTGTAAGAGGTGAGATGGAACCATGGTGTGCCTGTGTAAGAGGTGAGATGGAACCCTGGTGTGTCTGTATAAGACGTAAGATGGAACCCTCGTTGTACCTGTGTTTGAGATGAGATGGAACCATGGGTACCTGTGAAGAGGTGAGATGGAACCCTGGTGTGTGTGTGTAAGACGTGGGAATGGAACCCTCGTGTGTCTGTGTAGGGGTGACCTGGTGTGTCTGTAGAGTTAAGATGGAACCTCGTGTGTCTATGTAAGAGGTGAGATGTAACCATGGTGTGCCTGTGTAAGAGGTGAGATGGAACCATAGTGTGCCTGTGTAAAGCTGAGATGGATCCTGGTGTTCCTGTGTAGAGGTGAGATGGAACCATAGTGTGCCTGTGTTAGAGGAGACATGGAACCTGGTGTGTCTGTGTAGAGGTGAAATGAAACCATGGTGTGTCTGTGTAAGACGTGACATGGAACCGTAGTGTGTCTGTGTAAGACGTGAGATGGAACCCTGGTGTGTCTGTGTGAGGGTGAGATGGATCCTGGTGTGCCTGTATAAAGTGGGGATGGAACCATGGTGTAATGTAAGAGGTGAGATGGAACCATGGTGCCTGTGTAAGAGGTGAGATGGACCAGGGTATACTTGCGTAGGTGAGATGGAACCCTGGTGTGTCTGTGTAGAGGTGAGATGGAACCATGGTGTACCTGTGTAGAGGTGAGAAATGGAACCCTGGTGTGCCTGTGTAAGGTGAGATGGAACCCTGGTGTGCCTGTGTAGAGGTGAGATGGAACCATGGTGTACCTGTGGAGAGTGAGATGGAACCTGATGTGCCTGTGTAGGTGAGATGGAACCATGGTGTGCCTGTGTAGAGGTGAGATGGAACGCTGGGTGTGCCTGTGTGAGGGTGATATGGAACAGAGTGCACTTTTGAAGGGGTGAGATGGAACCCTGGTGTACCTGTGTAGAGGTGAGATGGAACCTGGTGTGCCTGTAAAAGATGTGGGATGGAACCTGGTGTGTCTGTGTGAACGTGAGATGGAACCCTACTGTACCTGTGTAAGAGGTGAGATGGAACCCTGGTGTGTCTGTGTAAGACGTAAGATGGAACCCTCGTGTACCTGTTTGAGATGAGATGGAGCCATGGTGTCCTGTGTAGGGAGGTGAATGGAACCCTGGTTTGCCTGTGTAGAGGTGAGATTTAACCCTGGGTATACCTGTGTAGAGGGTGAGATGGAACCCTGGTGTGCCTGTTTAATAGGTGAGATGGAAACCTGGTGTGTCTGTGTAAGACATAAGATGGAACCCTAGTGTACCTGTGTAAGAGGTGAGATGGAACCTTCATGTGTCTGTATAGAGGTGAGATGGAAACCTGGTGTATCTGTGTAAGAGGTGAGATGGAACCCTCGTGTGTCTGTGTAAGAGGTGAGATGGAAACCTGGTGTGTCTGTGTGGGGTAAGATGGAACCCTCGAGTGTATGTGTAAGAGGTGAGATGTAACCATGGTGTGTCCTGTGTAGAGGGTGAGATGGAACCATAGTGTGCCTGTGTAGAAGCTGAGATGGATCCTTTGGTTCCTGTGTAAGAGGTGAGATGTAACCATAGTATGCCTGTGTTAGAGGTGACATGGAAACCTGGTGTGTCTGTGGAGGTGAGATGAAACCATGGTGTGTCTGTGTAAGCGTGACATGGAACCTAGTGTGTCTGTGTAAGAGGGTGAGATGGATCCTGGTGTGCCATAAGAGGTGGGATGGAACCATGGTGTAATGTGTAAGAGGTGAGATGAACCATGGTGTACCTGTTAAGAGTGAGATGGACCCAGGGTGTACTTGCGTAGGTGAGATGGAACCCTGGTGTCTGTGTAAGAGGTGAAATGGAACCTGGTGTGCCTGTAAGAACGTGAGATGGAACCTTGATGTGTCTGTGTAAGAGGTAGATGGTAACCCTGTTGTGCCTGTGTGAGGTGAGATGGAACCCTTGTTGTGCTTGTAGCAAGAGGAGAGATGGAACCCTGGTGTGTCTGTGTAAGAGGTGAGATGGAACCTTAATGTGTCTGTTTAAGAGGTGAGATGGAACCCTGGTGAGTCTGTGAAAGATGTGAGATGGAACCCTAGTGTACCTGTGAAAGAGGTGAGATGGAACCCTGGTGTGCCTGTTTAATAGGTGAGATGGAACCTTGTGTGTCTGTGTCAGACGTAAGATGGAACACCTGTGTGAAAGTGAGATGGAACCTTGATGTCTGTATTAGAGGTGAGATGGAAACCTGGTGTGTCTCTGTAAGAGGTGTGATGGAATCCTGGTGTGTCTGTGTAAGATATGAGATGGAACCATGGTGTACCTGTGTAGGGGGATTGAACCCAAGGTGTACCTGTGTAAGAGGTGGTGGGAACTGTGGTGTCTGTGTAAGAGATGAGATGGAACCCTGGTGTGCCTGTGTAGAGGTGAGATGGAACCATGATGTACCTGTGTAAGAGGTGAGATGGAAACATGGTGTACCTGTTTAGTGGTGAGATGGCACCATGGTGTACCTGTGTTAGAGGTGAGATGGAACCATGGTGTACCTGTGTAAGACGTGATATGGAACCCTGGTGTGTCTGCGTAAGAGGTGAGATGTAACCATGGTGTGCCTGTGTAAGAGGTAAGATGGAACCATAGTGTGCCTGTGTAGAAGCTGAGATGGATCCCTGGTGTTCCTGTGTAAGAGGTGAGATGGAACCATGGTGTACCTGTAGAGAGGTGAGATGGAACCTTGGTGTGCCTGTGTAGAGGTGAGATGGAAGGCTGGTGTACCTGTGTAGAGGTGAGATGGAACCATGGTGTACCATGTGTAGAGGTAAGATGGAACCCTGGTGTACCTGTGTAAGAGGTTAGATGGAACAATGGTGTACGTGTGTGGGAGGTGAGATGGAACCTGGAGTGCCTGTGTAAGAGGTGAGATGGAACCCTGTTGTGCCTGTGTGGGGTGAGATGGAACCTGGTGTGTGTGTCTGTGTAGAGGTGAGATGGAACCTTAATGTGTCTGTTTAAGAGGTGAGATGGAACCCTGGTGAGTCTGTGAAAGATGTGAGATGGAACCCTAGTGTACCTGTGTAGAGGTGAGATGGAACCTTGATGTGTCTGTATAGAATGTGAGATGGAACCTGGTGTCTCTGTAAGAGGTGTGATGGAACCCTGGTGTATCTGTGTAAGATTTGAGATGGAACCTTGGTGTACCTATGTAAGAGATGAAATGGAACGCTGGTGTACCTGTGTAATAGATGGAACCATGGTGTACCTGTTTAACAGGTGAGATCAAACCCTGGTGTACCTGTGTAAGAGATGAGATGGTACCCTCGTGTGCCTGTATAAGAGGTGAGATGGAACCATGGTGTACGTATGTAGGAAGTGAGATGGAACCCTGGTGTGCCTTTGTAAGAGGTGATATGGAACCCTGGTGTACCTGTGTAAGAGGTGAGATGGAACCCTGGTGTGTCTGTGTAAGACGTGAGATGGAACCCTACTGTACCTGTGTAAGAGGTGAGATGGAACCCTGGTGTGTCTGTATAAGACGTAAGATGGAATCCTCGTGTACCTGTGTTTGAGATGAGATGGAACCATGGTGTACCTGTGTAGGTGAGATGGAACCCTGGTGTGCCTGTGTAAGAGGTGAGATTTAACCCTGGTATACCTGTGTAAGAGGTGAGATGGAACCCTGGTGTGCCTGTTTAATAGGTGAGATGGAACCCTGGTGTGTCTGTGTAAGACGTAAGATGGAACCCTAGTGTACCTGTGTAAGAGGTGAGATGGAACCTTCATGTGTCTGTATAAGAGGTGAGATGGAAACCTGGTGTGTCTGTGTAAGAGGTGAGATGGAACACTCGTGTGTCTGTGTAAGAGGTGAGATGGAAACCTGGTGTGTCTGTGTAAGAGGTAAGATGGAACCCTCGTGTGTCTGTGTAAGAGGTGAGATGTAACCATGGTGTGCCTGTGTAAGAGGTGAGATGGAACCATAGTGTGCCTGTGTTAGAGGTGACATGGAACCCTGGTGTGTCTGTGTAAGAGGTGAGATGAAACCATGGTGTGTCTGTGTAAGACGTGACATGGAACCTTAGTGTGTCTGTGTAAGACGTGAGATGGAACCCTGGTGTGTCTGTGTAAGAGGTGAGATGGATCCCTGGTGTGCCTGTATAAGAGGTGGGATGGAACCATGGTGTAATGTGTAAGAGGTGAGATGGAACCATGGTGTACCAGTTGCTCATACCCTATTTTGAGAGCCCCTAATTTTTCTAAGCCTTTAAGCTAACCTGTGATGCTAGTGATCTGTTATCTAGACCCACAGAATGAACACTTATGTCATACCAAAATTTGTGCAAGCAAAATTTTATTTTATGGGGGGAAGTGTTACGACCGAGTCGTATTTTTCTATTTTTTTATGTAGGCTATAACATGCTTCCATGTTGCTCTATATTATTCCTGTAATGATGTGTTATATTTACTATTATATAATCCTATGATGTGAAGGTTTTACCTGTTATTATTTGTTCAAACCCATCTTATTTCTTCATTTAATATTGTAACAAGCATTCTTTGTTCTCTAACGACCATCTGCATCGTTAAACGACCCACCGGCGGGTCGCACAGGCAGGAAAAGGCCATATATATAGTAGTCCACCAACTGACAGAAGGCAGTTCAGTCCTCTTGTCATACAGTTCACATCTTTTGAGTGACACTTGTCACCTGTTAATTATACTTAATTTATTTGTGTT
>NW_024715598.1:17500-20944 GCF_018991925.1 Homarus americanus
CTTTACCACTGCCCTATCTAAACCCTGTCCGAGATTGAATAAGACTTACTTGTTATACTGCCATAGCGCAGCACAGGTGACTAGGCCACGTGACTATTTCTGTGACAGACGCGCAGGGACGTCTTGTCTGTGTGAATGCTTCCCGCTACTGAGACCTAGCCAGCGTCGCGTCTCCTCAAGGCGTTAGCTTAGGTCTACGTGACATATTTTCCGCCTAACTAATAACTCCTTGGGACACCCGTAACATTATTCAGACTGATAAACGATCTATAATAATTTCAAATTCAATAATAGTCCCTTAACTTCATGAATCGCATCATTATTAATTCAGTAAATTACATTTAATATCATATAGGCCTAGTTCCGCAATCTCTCGCTATGAGCAGGCAGCGCTCTCTTCCCTCAGATGACCTTGAACGCTCAGTATCGCTAATGGCGGGGCATTTGAAATTACTCTGAAATTTCTGAATATTACAATCGACCCCCCTAAAAAAAGACAGCACTGTCCTCATGTGCTGAGAAAACATGCATACGACCCCCCTAAAATTTTGTTCTAAGGACGGCACCTCACCCCTTTAACGTGCTAAATGCAGCATTCCCGTCTTCTCTTCTCTCCTTTTCTCTCCCGCTAACATATATATATATATATATATATATATATATATATATATATATATATATATATATATATATATATATATATATATATATATATATATATATATATATATATATATATATATATATATATATATATATATATATATATATATATATATATATATATATATATATATATATATATACACAATCGGCCCTTAACATTAGCGGGGTTAGGTAACAGAGATACACACAATTATTGCCATTAGCGGGGGTTAGAGTAGCAAGAGATACCCGTGAATGTTAAAAATCCGTGTACTATTGCTGCCCCCTAAAAATCCCTGGACCCCCATGTCATATTTACCATATATGCCTGTGTGAGTGCGAGTTTTAAGACAAATTATTTGGCAAAATTGGGGGGTGGAGCCTCTAAATGGAGTAATAGTTTAGTTAGGTTGAAAAATATTTACCAGTAACTGCCAGTAAACAATGGAGAAACGATGCACCAACACACCACCAGCTGTGAGTACCGGTGCAGTTGCCAGGGCAGATCTCTTGCAAGTAGCCAAATCCATGGCGGTATGGTAGCACAAGACGATATAAAACAAAGTATTCATTTATTAAAGTTAATTTATAGATACTGGACATAAATTTTTGTTCATTACATTTGAAACGTAATCTTTGTTAATTAAATTTGAAACAAGAAAACTACGATACTGGATTTTCATTAAAATATTAAATCACAAGTATATTTTACCTTAACTGTGACTGAATGAATATATTCTCGAAATAATGTAAAATGTAATATTTTTGCTGGAATGGCATTACATGTGCGTAATTGGGAAGTGGGATAAAATCATGGCCGAAAGGCTTTCGCTTTCTTCGTTGTTCAAAATATTTTACCGTGTCGCTTTTGAGTGGTTTCAGTTAAAATCTGTTGTACTCGTACTGTATTGCAATAATATTCTATCCTATCATTAGCCTTATAATCCCACAAATGAAAACCATTCGGCGATTACGGTAACATCTTTTGAAGCAGAAAGCGAAAGTCATTGCTTTAAATACTTCCACTAATCTGCATCATTTCAGCAAAATAATGCACATTTCCATGTTCTCAGAAATAAATGGTAGTTTGTTGAAGCGTAATGTCTGATTATTTAATAAATCTAAAAATAGCTTTATAAAACAATTAATACACCCGTAATGTACTGGCTGGCATCTCCACTCATCCCCTGCTCCCCAGTAACCTCCTCCCTGCTCTATACCTCCGCCTCCTCCACATCGTCACTGCATTTGTATTACAATAACATTCTATCTAATTGACTTGAATAAAATACTCACGATACTATATTTCTGAATATTTTCATTAAATCCATCCCAAATCATTTTCCTTTGCCATCAGCAGCACCAAACAACTTCTCCCAGTCCTCTCCTTGAACAGGGCTAGAGGTCGATGTTTTAGAATCATTTTCAATTAAAAAAATGTTTACATCACACATATATTTTACCTAAACTGCGCCTAAATGAATATATTCTTGGCAAAATAAATAGTAATTTTGCTGAAGCATTGATGTATTTCAATGTAAAATAGGATAAAAATACATAATGGCAAAACAAAGACTTCACCTAACCTTCCAATGTTCAAGAGATGTTACTCTGGGTTTTTAATAGTTTTCAGTTAAAATACTGTTATATTACAATGATATTATATTCATACTGATAGCTTGATATACTACATTCACAGAAATGAAATATTTTTGCTGAAATGGCAGTAAGAGTATTACAGTGGAATGTGGGACAAAATCGTGATGAAAACAATGACTTTCGCTTTCTTTGGTTCAAAAGATGTTACCGTGTCCCGCTTTGAATGGTTTTTTCAGTTAAAAACTGTTATCACAAGTGAATTAGGATAGAATATTGGTGTAATAACAGTTTTAACTGAAAACCGATAAATCATTATGCCAGCAGCAGTCGATACTCGTCACTCACTATGTCGTCGTCATTTCAGCATATTCTCAGAAATAAATGAGTACTTTTGCTGAAAGCGTGATGTATTTCAATGTAAATTAGGAGAAAAAGAGCGCCAAGCGAAAACAAGAACTTACTAACCTTCCGATGTTCAAGAGATATTACTCGTTTTTAGTAGTTCGGTTAAAATACTCTTATATTAGTGATATTCTATTCATACTGTGCTTGATATAATACATTCACGGAAATGTAATATTTTGCAACTACAATGCTGATGTCAACACAAGTGTGGTTACGAGACGACTGAGTGAGGAGAGCTATGCGTGTGTGTGTGTGTGTGTGTGTGTGTGTGTGTGAGGTGCAGAGCAGGCGGTGTCGTGTTGGTGCAGCCTTGAGTTGAATGGCCTTGTTGAATGTACTTCAATTACTTCAATGCAGAATATTCCTCTGGCAGGCAATCCATGAATCTGTGAATGCTAAACCCAGCGTATGTGAAGAGCGACTGTATATATATATATATATATATATATATATATATATATATATATATATATATATATATATATATATATATATATATATATATATATATATATATATATATATATATATATATATATATATATATATATATATATATATATATATATATATATATATATATATATACACAGGTGTCCCATAAGTTTCCATACAACGTATCACAGCGCCATTACAAGCATAACTCAAGCTGTGCTTGAACATGTTCTTCAACAGTGGAGGACTGTGAAGGTGTTTTCAACAGAATGGTAGTCATGTATATATAAATAAAATGGATTTTCATATAAAATATATTTTTCCTATGTATGAAATTTATGGGACACCCTATATATATAT